>NW_026712346.1:9314954-9403616 GCF_030504385.1 Musca domestica
GACGCTCTAGTCAATTTCTCTCCAAACTTTTCTGTGCTACGGGATGAAGACTTTGACATCTATTCGCTTGAGATTCAAGGAAGTGAAGCGAAAGAACTTTGGAGTAAGGTGAAACAGCCCCTATTCTTTTTAATCATATGCACAGTTTGTATATGTGTGCGTATTGTTTCAAATTAAAAAAAATTTTTTGAAATTATTTCAATTTTAGATGCAACAAAAATACATATTTTCCTCGTTTATGGGCAACAAAATGCATTATTTTGGGATGAAACAACTTTGACCCTCTATTTTGGATTAATCTTTGTGGAGAACCCCATTGTTGCGTATTTATTATTTTATTTCACACTATAAAACTCCGGTATAAGGTTGCAAGTTCCTATCTCTTAGTTTTGTGTATTCAATGAATTTACAAATATAAATTTTTACAATGAGATGATGTCAAATGAATAATTTTTATCACTCAATGATAGCTTGACTCATAGCCTCAATTCGCCTCCGTGTGATATAGATGTGTTCAATGGTGACTTTCTTTCGTGGACCACCTTTAGGGATTTCTTCTCACCTGTCTACATTAACAATTTTCGCTTGAGCGAAATTGAAAAACTATGTCACCTTCTTAAGAAAGGGAGTGGCGAAGCTCGAGGTATAGTCTCTAAGATGCATAAAAGTATCAATTTAGCCTGGAAAGCATTGAAAGAAGCATATGATACTGTGCGTATTACGGTAAATAATTAGTTAAAGGTTCTATTCGATCTTACAGTTCTTGAAAATGAGTCAAGTTCATTTTTGAAAAATGTTCAGCGTGGAATTAATAGTTGTGTTTCCGCTATGACTATTTATTTGTTGCGTGTCAATCGAGGGATCCAATACTGGCATTTTTGATCTGAACAATTTTTTTGGGCATTACTACAATTTCCACTCAAGTCACTGGTTTTTGTGTTAATCAAACAGTTTCAGTATTGTCGAGGAAGCTGTGTTCGTTTGGTATTTCTTCATCCATAGATAGTTCACTACTTATGAAAATTACAGCGTTAGTAGTTTCTACCATTTCTGGAAATATTCTATCTTTTGGGTTAGTACTGAATTGTCTTCTAGGTTGCCAAATCTACGTTTGGCTGACACCCAATTATTCGACTGTCGACCAGTTGATATGTTATTAGGTGTATCCTAAAATTCCTTTACAGGGAATATTATCTAATATTTTGGGTTCTTTAATTGGGTACTGAATGAGGTTCCAAAGCACTCAATCTTGTCCCCTGCTGACAAATATGTGAAGAAAATTATAAAAATACAATTAGAAGGGATTCTAATGGCATATATATATTCACTCTTCCAATAAAACCAGAATTATTTGGTTAACCTTATCTTGGCCATTCTAGAGCAAATTTTCTACGACAATTCATTCGAAATGAGGCTTCTCTGCTTAGAAAAACAAATATTAAGCAAATATATGATGGAATGGGTAGGGAATATATAGAATTAGATCATATGAGAACAGTACCAAACCTTTCCGCAAAATCAACGGTTTGCTATTTGTCGCACCATGCAGTAATTAATTCAGAGAAACAAATTACCAAATTACGTGTGGTTTTTATATGCCTCTAATAAAACTTTAAATGGTAAGAGCTTCAATGATGTGTTCTATGTTGGTCCGACCCACCAAATAAATTTAGTTCTACTCATACAGAGATGGAGAGTATTCAAATATGTATTGAATTGCGACATTACTCATATGTATCGCTAAATTTTAGTAGATTCAGCACAAGCGCCTTATCAGCGTGTTCATTTCCTGGGTCCTCCCAACAATGCTATTCAAGATTTTGAGCTGAAAACAGTGACTTTTAGAGGAAATTGTGCTCCCTAAATGGCTATTCGTACTTTGTTCAGTTAGCAGATGACACCGAAGATAAATTTTCTCTTGCAGCGCATAACCTGCGAAAATGCATAGCTTATAAACCGTGCATCTTTCCAGAAATCAATTAATAGGTGTCCTATCTTCAGCTTAATTTGAGTTGCGGGAATGGACTTCTGCTGCCCGTTCTATACTAGAATCCCTTCCGACTGAACACCTAATAGACACTAAACTTCTAGATTTTGTTGAAGCCAGCAGTTCTAAGCCTCCCGGCATTCGTTGGAATACTTAATTAGATGTATTTTATTTTCATTTAAAACCACTTGCTAGAAAAATACAAAAGCTAAAGGAGAAGTTGTTTCTACTATTGCCAAATTATTTGATCCCACTGGGTTGTTATAATTGACGCATTTGGTTAGATCACATCGATTGGGATGATTTTTTCCGTCTACGACAGAGGGTATATTACATTTCTACACATTTGTTGTCCTGTAAAGCTAAAGTAGCTTCTATCAAGTCGATTTATCTTCCACATGTAGTGGTGCGGTCTTAGCCTCTGAACTCCTCAAAGTCACTATTGAGATTGATATTAGATTTTCAAAAACTTACTTTTGTACTGATTCTACGATCTTCTATCTTGGTTAAAGAAAATTCCTTTATCAACCTTTGTTGCGAATAGGGACTCTAAGATACAGATAATATAGGTCGGAATGTTTGGCATGACTCAATAAGGAAGGTTGCTAGACTTCCAGGAAACTAGGAAGATTCAGCTCTGTACTGGAGTTTCATTCTGTCAAATAGACTTTTATTTTTTCACAAAATGTTTATATTGCGGAAAATCCACAAAACATGAAAGGAATATTGAGGTTTCACCACAAAATTGAAATTAAGATAGAGAGACAATATTGTTTTATCCCAAAATTATACATTTTGTTACCAGTTAACGTGGAAAATATGCATTTCTGTTGTCTTTAAGTTTTCTTTTTTATTTTATTCTTTTTTATTCAAAACAATACACACACATATACAAACTGTGTATATGTTTTGACAGAATAGGGGCACCAAAAGAAAAAAATGGTACTGTTTCATGGGCTTATTTGATTTGAAAAGTCGGGGATTTACGTCCCCTGAATTGGCTTCTTCACAAATTTGATGGTACGAGCCACATTGCATCCGTTAAACTGTTATGAGTGGAGGTTACGGGACTTGTTCGCTCTTGATACGGATGTAGAAATTCAAACATTTTGTTGATATTTTAGACAATTTTTCATCGTTAAATAAAGATTTACGGGTTGTCCCATGCATTTTTAGATTTTTTACAAAATACATCCTTCTTCTACTTGTCAAAATATTGTTCAAGGACAATATCGTTCGAGCTTCGAACTGGAAAATATTTAATTAGGCTCAAAAAGCGTATTATGCCGAAGAATATTGTTTTTTTTATCTAACAATGTTCCTTCAATTCAAAAGGTTCGATTTTGCCCTTGAAACCAGGTGTAATGAGACTAAATGGTCGTTTAGTTCGATCACCTACTCTCTCATACTGAGAACGCCATCCTATTTTGCTTCCCTATAACAGTAAATTTGCTCGTATTCTTGTTAAAAAAAAGCATTTAATTTCCATCCACGGTGGAAATAATGGACAGTGAATTCTGGATTTACAGATAAACTTCATTCATTCGCAAAGTAATTAGTAATGGTAATCCTTGCATTTTAGAAAAGAAAAATGCTTGTACACATATTATGGCTGCTCTTCCTTCGAAACGAACAACCATAATGCGACCATTTGCCACTATATGTGTCGATTTTGATGGTCCTTTTGACGGATGTCCTAAGACTGCATTTTCTGACAACGGCGGCACTTTATTGCTGCTTCTCGAGAATTAGAGCGTGAATTCAAAATAGTTGTTCTTTGGACCATTAAGAGCTTTCGTGGAAGTTCATCCCGTCTGATGCCCCACACATGAGCGATCTTTGGTAAGCGGTGAAACGCGATAGGCAAACGCATGATTTAGTAGTAAGTCGACAAGATCTCCAACATCGTGAAAATTAGGTCGTGTCATTAATGTTTATCCCGGTACAGACGGGATTGTCTCCGATGTAAAAACATGAAATGGCAATGTGAGGCGTCCGGTGGTTAAGCTGGTTGCATTGACCAACTAGCTTTTTGTTTCCTCGCCATTTTTTTTATCGCAGCATGGAACATTAAAACAAGATGGTCGCTACTCTTCCTGACTATGAAGAAGATGCCCCCACGTCAGATTAGGACAGAGATTTCGAGGAAATGGTTGTTCCCTATTTTTGCACTGGTACCAAAGTTGAAGCTGCTGCTACCTATACACGGCCGGTGTGTCTCCTGCGTCAACTACTCCTGTACAAGCAATTACACCAGGTGGATGGACGCTCCGACGTCAAAGACCCAGTGGCGACGCAGAAATCAACTGTGGGCTCTACAGGTTCCAGTAAGCACCATGTCCGGCAATGTGGGCGATTGAAGAGATTCAACCTGGAGAAGAGTATCCGAACAGTGACCAAGCCTTGTGATGTTCCAATTGTTTGGACTCGGACCACTTACTTCATGGTTCCCGTAAAGATCCAGGCTGCAAGCAATGCAAGGCAAGCATCACACACTTCTCCATCCTTCTGCCCAACTTCCCCAACAAAAAATAGTAACAGTAAAAATAATAATACAAAGTATTTCATCCGCTTTATTGTCGCATGTAACTACGTTACATAGCCAGGCAATTCAACCTATTATCACAATAGGGCTAACTATCGTCGCTTAATTGGTCTCCGACTGCCACTAAATGCAATCCCAATCAGGACAGGCCGGTTTGCCCAATTCACACTGGCCTCGACCTTCGACTCCACCCAACGATTGCCGTCCGTGGCCGTCATAACCACTCCTAAATGCATATAGAGATATGGGGTATTAAGGGAGCTAAGTAATAAATGGAGACGTCTGGGCACTGAAAAAGGGTGTAAACATAGTATAAAGTATGTTCAGCCATGACCAGATTAGGGGGAATTAGAAGTGTTTGTTGGTAGAATTAACCCATGCAAGCCAGGATAGCCTCCTTCACCATCGGAGGCCAACACCGGGAAAGTTTGCCACACTTAAAATAATGAAGAAGTCAGCCAAATAGGACAGCATTGGCCGATTGTAATGGCGGCTTCATATATCCACATGTGGTAAATAACATCTGCAAAGAGAAAAGTAAAATATTGTGATTAATAATCAAATAAAAACGTTTGTGGGCATGTAGCCTACAATTTCATTTTATCTTTATTTTCGGTGAGGCAACACCATTGTTTCGCACATCAAACAACACGAAATCCAACCAAATATGTGATTTTAATGTACATATAAAATAGTACAATGAACGATCAAACCAATTTTGGAATTGAAAATATTCAAATATTGATTCTAATTATAATATTTGGGTCATGCATTATAAAGAAATATGGCGCGTTAAAGTAAATTATTTTCCTAACGTTTTACACAATGCTTTGAAGGCTAAAGAAGCTACATGTATATATTAGCTGACTTAAGTTGTTGGTACAGAAGCAGTTTGAAGTCTTCGCATAATATATTTTGTGACATATCATAAAGGGATGCCAGAGTCGCACTCCAATCCCGTCGGCATTACCCTTTATCATTAATACCACTAGCCATGATGCCAAGATGCTTATGTTCGCACACCTTTAGATCACATCGGTGGCCCGTTGTTTTAGTTTAGAAAGATCTTGTCTACATTCATGCCACATTTGTCCGTGATCAGAATTTGTATATTATACTGCCAAACTTGATTCTAGGCGCGGATAGGCTGACCACTAACAAAAGTCTTTGTAAAACAAAACAATAAAATCAATGTAGGGCTATGATACCATAGGATTTTAATTTTTATTTTCTTGGCTTAATATGTCAACTTTATTTGTTTATGTGTGTATTTTTTTAACAATAAAAAATTGTTCAGAAAATATTCAAAATCGGGTGTTTTCAAAATGCTTATTGCAACGTATGCATCGACAAAATCTACAGTTTTTGTACCGCGTTATTTGCCAGATATTAGCCCATAGATTGTTGGCAATAATCGCCTTGTGGCATTCCACAACGAGGGGATCATCGCTGGCAGAGCAGATTAACTGCTTCACACTCTGCACGGTTAACGAGGATGCCCCCAACCGAATAAGTGGGGAGTGTCACAGTTCGCCAGACTTGGAAAATGACACCCGGTCTGATAAATGACGTGACTTGGCAACCCGTCATTTCTCTTGGCTCAGACCATCTCCCGATAATAGCCTCTATAAGCAGGTCGCTCGATTTCATAACCTCTGAACGCCGCACTTTTCTTAACCTTGGGAAAGCTCACTGGTCAGAGTTCAGAGAATTTACCTTCAGAGAATTGCTCAACCCTTCTGATCTTGGGGTAGCAGAAAGGATTTTCCGAAACATCATCAGAGCTGCAGCCGCTCGCTATATACCTACTGGTTGAATACCAAATATAGGACCAAACTTCCTAGCAGAGGCAGCGGTATTAGCAAATGAGTGTAATGATCTCCGTCATACCAACCCTACTGAACCTAGAATCAATGATTTGACAGTGGAAGTCAAGCGGTTGGTACATTAGCATAAAAGAAAAAAGTGGCTAGACCATCTGAAGTGTTGCAACATTGGAACCGATATGAATAAGCTGTGAGCAACGGTTAAGTCGCTCTCGAACCCTGAAAAAAAGGATTATAGGACGTCAGTCACTTTTAACGCGTAACGGTGACTGATCCGAAGAGGTGCGCTGAGTATTTTAACCGACAATTTGTCGAGCACTCCGATAGCGACAGGGCGAAGCGACACAGTTTACGATGGGTGATGTTACAAATGTCATCGGGAACGCTAAGCCGTCCAAAGCGTTGGGCCCAGACGGAATCTTAATGGTAATGCTTAAACAGCTGGATACGCCCGGAGTCGAGTACCTAACGGAAGTTTTCAACTTGTCGCTAGCCACACACATAGTTCCCGAAGCCTGGAAAATGGACCATACTGTTTGAGGACGTGCAGAGAACAACCCTCCGGTCAAGTTTGAAACGTTGGATAATGAATTTAAGTGAGGTCGCCTTTCGCACGGAACAAGAAGTCCAAAGCCTGTTGAGTAAAACAGGGAGCTCCCCAAGGTGGGGTTATATCTCCGGAACTGTTTAACCTCTACCTTTCCGGAATTCCTCGCCCTCTAGACGGCATTGAGATCGTAACATATGCGGATGATTGTACGATCATGGCGTCGGGCCCAGTGGTCGATGACATATGTGAAAGGCTGAAACCCCATCTCGCGGAACTTGCCGCATACTTCCACGCGAGGAATATGAAAATATCCGCCACGAAATCAACGGCCACACTCTTTACCACATAGTCTGCGGAGATGAGAACCAGCTGAATTTTCAGGTCGAGATGAATCTAATACCGACCACGAACTACCCCAAGATTCTTGGGGTCACGTTCGACAACATGTTCAAGTCGTCCGCGTAAGCCACAGCTATATGCGACAAGATGAAAAGTAGGAACAAGGTCCTCAAGGCGCTAGCCGGCAGCTCTTGGGGTGCGGACAAAGAAACCTTGTTGACCTCTTATAACGCGATAGGTCGGTCTGTGGTCAGCTATGCGACTCCAGTGTGGTGTGCGAATACTAGTGCTACGCAGTGGAAGCACATCCAGACCTGCCAGAACTCTGCCCTGAGAACTCCAACAGGATGCCTCCTCATGACACCAGTGGACCATCGACATGAGGAGGCGAAAGTCCTTCCTCTATGTCAGCATAAGTATATGCTTTCGTTGCAGTACCTGCATTGGTGTTACCGAGAGAGTCATCGCAACCATCATATGGTGGATATAAATCCCCCCAACCCAGGCGTGTAGGAAGGACATTCACGATCTAGAGAGGGAGATCCAACGCTATAAGAGAGAACATCTAGATCAAGAAGCCTATTAGGCAGGTCTGAGTGGCATTAATACCAATGAAGTCGCAGATGCTATCAGCAGTTACAGGATAAATGCCGTCCACGGAGTCCACCCCCATTCATTCCAGCTGAAGAACGTCAGCAGACAGACAAACCAGGGTAGTTTTGGCGCAATTACATCCAGGTTGGTGTAGTCGTCACAATCGTATTGGGCACGAATTGATGAAGATGTGCCCAACTCACTCCAGAACATCTCTGGCTACAGCCCATTAAAGTAGCCGAATTTGTAATCCTGGAGCTGGGACCAGATTAGCAGAACCCAAACACTCACATGTACTACTGCTACAACAACAAGCAGTGTTTGGCGAATAGGCAATAGAGGGGAACAGTTGGAACAGTTGAATAAATTGTTGATCTGTGGTGTAGGCAGGTAGATCGGCCCTTGGAATAATATTTGTTGTTATTGTTGAGATCAACACAAATTATAACATTTTATAACAGTTATGATTATTCAAAATTTTAATCCTCTATAGGGAGGTACTTAAGACAGCGAGCCGATATTGTCCATTTTCCAATCTGACCTTACATTGAAAAAATACTAGGACTTGCAAAGTCGGAAGAAAATTCTATGATCTATATATAAAAGAATAGCGAAATAACTGACTGAAAATTAATGTCTAGAAGAAACGGCAAATGATCTCTCAACAAAGCAGTAAAAGTGGATTATTACAATATTGAAGCACAAGAAAATGCACGCTATGATAGCAAGTTAATTGAAGATATAAATAAAACGTAATCACTCGTGGGGATGTTATGATTTATTTAATTATTGTTAAGAATCTACTATTTCCTTTATAAATTAAAAACTAGTGAGATTTAAACACAATATATTGACAAATACTAAAAATTGATAATATTTGGGGAGCAATTTAGTGGACTGCAATTTAAGTTACCCCGAAGTAGGGCGATTTTAGAGCGATTAGTGTAGCGTATCCGAGAATAAAAAACACATTTTCAATTTTTCCGAAATCTCACACAAGAAAAAAGCACTGAGCTTACGTACCTTGTTTATTGGTGACGATGATTTGAGCAAATTGGTGGTGTAAAATGATGCGCTGAGATGCAGGGAGGAAAAAAGGCACGATGTTGATGGACAAATTATATAACTTATACAGGTTTAAAATTGTATATATCAATATCAAAGAACATCTGGAGAAGTACAAATCTTTACATTTGTTTTAATGTTAATCCATACAATTTAACCTACACCATTGAAAATATATCCTATCTTTCTGAAGTAAATAAGCTTGTTTCTCCGAATTAAGAGTAATAAATAATTTAACATCATTTGTGTAAACTAATAATTTCGGAACACACTATAGAACATTAATCGATTTAGATGTGATCTATCTTGTAAGATGATACCTATTTGGCTATATTGTATTAAAGCCCATATAATTGAGTTTATATATTAGGTGTTTATGGCTCAAATCAGTATAGCGTCAGTTTGATTACGCTTAACAAAACTTTTTTTTTACTATTGAAGTAAATTGAATTTGTTGTAGTTGAGAAATCACTATAAAAACCATGCGGATATGAACTCAGTAAGGATTATATTTTCAAACAGTTTTGGGATGGCACTTAATTTTGCAATGCATTTATACTTTGAGACATTTATTAGACTTGCGTACTTGTGCAAAGGTGTTATATTACACTTTTTCCAGAAAGCAGGAAATTTACCAAATTTAAATGAATAGTTAAACAGTTGAGTTAAAAAGAAAGCTAATGTGGCTGAACAATACATGAGAATTATATTGGGTATGCGGTCCGGCCCTGAACTTTTAATTGACTTTAAACTAGGTAAACTATTGGATACATCTTGATATTGCACAAAAGGCATACAAATTGACGAAAATTATTAGCAGTATTTTTAATGCTGAATTTTAATATTGAGGGCTTTGAAGAAAGGAGGATTTCTTTTAATATTAACAAAATCATAGAAGGATTCATGATTTAATTTTTAATTATATTTAATCTTGTTGGTTAAGATTATACGACCTACGAGGCTCTGTTCTATTTAGACCTAGCAACAGAGCAATTCGTACAATCTATAGATAGGGCTGTAGTGGCATTCTCTAACTTATTTTTGATTTATCGACAAAAATCGGTAACATAGAAACCCAAAATGTTGATATAAAAAAGAAGTTAAACAACATTGGTATATACAGGTAGGACTCAGCGATCACTCTGATTTTGTCGCTACTTTACCAAAAAGTTTCGTTAATTCCCAAAATTACAAGCATTTAAATTTTACCGACTTTTGTCTGTAACTAAAAAACAGTTAGAGGATTACACTACTGATTTTCAATATTTTCGAAAAAAGAAATTGTTAGAATTGTCTATACTTGATAACTCAGGCGTTGTTCATTTATTACAACTGTTGGAACAGTTTATTACAACAGTTGAATCTAATATAAATCAAATCAAAAATATATAATCAACTGCACACACAGAGGGCTAGTTTATGTAGGAGATAAGGATATTAAGTTTTTGAAAATTAGTTTCGTTATAATTACAAAAGTTTAAAATAAAACGGACTGACTATCTTCAATTACATAATCGTGTATCATGGAAATACATAAATGTCATGATGTACATTTTCAGAGGTGCCTATCGGAGGAATTCTGCATATTTCAAAATGTTGAGTTACATTTAAAAATGGTAAATCGAGAATTCTGTCATGGGAATTCCTCACACTGTATATATACAGGGTGAGATGAATATCTACTTAATTCTCCACACAGAATTTACTGAACAAAATTATTTCTTTGTTCCATTTGTTTAATTCTGCGTATTTAATTCTGGGAGAGAACAACGTGATTGAAATTGCAATGAGAATATAGCACTACCCAATGTAACACGGTTTGGTGGGTTTAAAAAACGACACCGCCCAGTTTTACAACCAAGTACAATTCTGAAACAGGATACATTGATATTATTTGTTATAGAAATCTACGACAATGGACTACATAATTCTTATAGGTTTGAAATATAACTTCATAACTTTCACAGTATAAATGAGAATATTATAAAACGGACTGACTATCTTCAATTACATAATCGTGCATCATGGAAATACATAAATGTTATGATGTATATTTTCAGAGGTGCCTATCGGAGGAATTCTGCATATTTCAAAATGTTGAGTTACATTTAAAAATGGTAAATCGAGAATTCTGTCATGGGAATTCCTCACACTGTATATATACAGGGTGAGATGAATATCTACTTAATTCTCCACACAGAATTTACTGAACAAAATTATTTCTTTGTTCCATTTGTTCGACAATGTACGACAATGGACTACATAATTCTTATAGGTTTGAAATATAACTTCATAACTTTCACAGTATAAATGAGAATATTACCACTTTTTACGAAGTTGCACCAGAGTAAAAGCGAAGAATTTAACAAAAGCCCATAGATATTTGTCTTTCCAGAGCATACACTGTGAACTAGACTGTACAAGATTGAGACGAAAATATGATCGAGAAACTTAATTTTTGCGTCTACAAGGTATCCTAATGGCAGTCAACTGATTTTATTGAACAGGAGAAAAATACTAGCTTATTGATGTTTGTGTTTGAAAATAATTTAGAACAGTGAACATTATTTCCTGTTGGTAAATTCAATAAATGATCCATTAATAAGAATAATCAACTAATTGTCAGAATTATATCTTCTTCAATATCTATAAAAAAAAGGAAAAAATTTGGATGTTTGCAATTTATGGACTCGAAAACCGCGGAACATATTTACATATATGTATACATATATGTATATTCCAACATCGGCTGAAAGCAACATAGACTATATACATTTTTGAAATTCCACTTGGAACTGGAGATATAGCATCAGAATCGGAGTTACCCCCAAAAATATAGATTTTATGTGCACATATCTATTGATCGATTACAGATACAGTCTCCAAATTTTGGAAAGCGTAACAGAATATGGAAGTAAATGATTTTGGCTAAATTATATTGAAAGCGGTGCAGATTGGGATATATAGTTCCCATATATATTTTCGACCGATTTCATGTATTTGATGCATCGAATACGCTGTGTATATCAAATATCAATGAAATTATAAATATGCATATATATATATATATATATATATATATATATATATATATATATATATATATATATATATATATATATCCGTTACCAACAAACAACAATTCATTTTTATATATATAGATATATATATATATATATATATATATATATATATTTATTTATATATGTATAGGTTTATTTTATATATATATAGGTACATATATATATATATAATTATATATATATATATATATATATATATATATATATATATATATATATATATATATATATATATATATACATATATATATATATATATATATATATATATATATATATATATATATATATATATATATAATTATATATATATATGTACCTATATATATATAAAATAAACCTATACATATATAAATAAATATATATATATATATATATATATATATATATATATATATATATATATATATATATCTATATATATAAAAATCAATTGTTGTTTGTTGGTAACGGAATCAGTTGAAAACGGCTGGACCGATTTGCATAATTTTTTGTACAAACGTTCGTCATACCCCGAGTTAGGTTTTTAAAGAAAAAATATTGACCACGCCTCCTTTTACGCCCACTATTACGATTTATCTAAAATCTTTATATTTGCCAAAATAGTGAAGATATCGGTTTGAGAATTATTACACGAGATGCTGTTGGCTTTCCATCCAACCCTAAGTACTTAAAGACCGCCGGTCTGATTTTAACGATTTAGACAAATTCGGAATTGCCTCTTGGCAGAAAAGAATAAAATCCAAAAAAATCGCGTAAAAATGTTAAATTTGAACATTTTCATTTTGACTTTTAAAATGTACAATAGTAATGTTTTATATTGCATATTTTTTTTCCATTTTGACTTACTATTTTCGAATGTACCTTTGTAGTGTTTTTTTTTTTGAACTCTAATATGATGTGTAGATTTATTTGGGTAGTATAAAGCCACAACGGATAAAACTGTTATTTATAGATTTTATTCGTAATACCCAATAAATACATAAAATCTATAAATAACAATTTTATCCGTTGTCGCTTTATATGAAAATTCTAAAATCGGGAAAAATCGACAATTTTTCAATGGAATCGAATTTCAAAATAATAGTACATTCTACCGACAAACTGCGTAACGACCTTTAAAAATTTGCCGCAAAAAAAAATCAGCGAACCAGTTGAAGATTCATTTCTTTTTTTCTATATTGAAGTGTACATTTTTTTATTGGTTTGAATTCTGAATGAATAATAATAAAAATGAAATGAGGGCGCAAAACGATGTTAAATGCCTTTTACGCCCACTATTACGATTTATCTAAAATCTTTATATTTGCCAAAATAGTGAAGATATCGGTTTGAGAATTATTACACGAGATGCTGTTGGCTTTCCATCCAACCCTAAGTACTTAAAGACCGCCGGTCTGATTTTAACGATTTAGACAAATTCGGAATTGCCTCTTGGCAGAAAAGAATAAAATCCAAAAAAATCGCGTAAAAATGTGAAATTTGAACATTTTCATTTTGACTTTTAAAATGTACAATAGTAATGTTTTATATTGCATATTTTTTTTCCATTTTGACTTACTATTTTCGAATGTACCTTTGTAGTGTTTTTTTTTTTTTTTGAACTCTAATATGATGTGTAGGTTTATTTGGGTAGTATAAAGCCACAACGGATAAATCTGTTATTTATAGATTTTATGTATTTATTCGTAATACCCAATAAATACATAAAATCTATAAATAACAATTTTATCCGTTGTCGCTTTATATGAAAATTCTAAAATCGGGAAAAATCGACAATTTTTCAATGGAATCGAATTTCAAAATAATAGTACATTCTACCGACAAACTGCGTAACGACCTTTAAAAATTTGCCGCAAAAAAAAAAATCAGCGAACCAGTTGAAGATTCATTTCTTTTTTTCTATATTGAAGTGTACATTTTTTTATTGGTTTGAATTCTGAATGAATAATAATGAAAATGAAATGAGGGCGCAAAACGATGTTAAATGCTTTCTACTCCAGGACCTACATCGTGCTTCAGCCGGAAGATGCGAACACATTTAAACAAACAAAAATGACCGAAGAAGCGTTATGGGGTTAATTTCAAAAAGTGGACCTGCTTCTTTCATATGACAATAAATTGTCAAATGAGAACACAAAATGCAAAATACATTGGGACTGCAGTCAAATACCGACTATAAAGAACGCAAAATAGAAATTCTACCTAAACATTCAAGATACCTTTAATCGCTTTGCCAGGTCATGATATGGGTCATAACCCCCGATAACGAAACAACCCGATTTCAAGTATATTCTACATTTTAACCATATTTTTCGTACTAATTTTAGCTTATGTTGATAATTTAAGAAGAAATCATCTTTTCAAAATATTATAACGTTTTGGTATCACCATCATATGATTTAAGGTATTTTCGCGGTCTTGGCCACTTTTTTCATTTTTGGCTCTTATTTGACATCTTTGTTTCTAAGGGGGAAGAAAACCTCTTCTTATAAAATTTTTATTTTTCGGAAAAGTGCGCATCTTAGTCTTGAGGCTACCTGGGGTAAAAAACCCTGAGGTAGAAAATCATCTTACAGATTATTATCCTCATAGGAATTTATTTAAGTATAGTCCCCACATTAGTATACCCCCAAGTCCACTTTCCCAACCAATGTGTGGTCAGAAAAGAAAATTTGGTATTCTATTGAATTTGTAACCCCCAAGAGAATATTGCTTGGAAACGTAGATTTGGGATGTACGTCTATAGAAATAAACTCCGAAATGTCAATCTGGGACTCATTTAGTCGGAAATTGTGGCAGAATCATGAAAAAAAAATACGAAATTATAAAGTAACTTTATTGGATCTCCACCGCACAATTTAAATGACAAACAATTAATGCCCATCTAATCGGCAATCGGAGCAAAAGAGTAATTTTTTGGCTATTCTGACAACATTCTGCCTTCAAGTATGAGGTGGACAAAATTGAATACTACGCAGTACGGGATTTTAAAAGTTGGAAATACAAATTTCAAATTATAGCTCATTTGAATGCTTTTTACAGTATCAAAAATTGAGCTGAATTTTCACATGGGGCTATTATAGATGTTCTTTATCATATAGGTATTTAACACTCAAAATGAGGCCTATAGCTAAAAAATAAGATCAGGCTATTCAAAATATCTAAAACCGATGGTAATTATAATTTTTGCCATGAATATTAATTTATATTTAGTCATGGAATCATTACTCATAATCAAGTCATTACTTATAATCAAAATTGGAGTAATTATAATGGAGTCATTATTTATAATCAAAATTGTGCCGCCTACATAAGTCTGATCTGTGATTTATGATGCTTTAAAGACTAAAAGTACGGGCCGGCAACGCGGACCGGGCCAGCTAGTATATATATTATATATATATATATATATATATATATATATATATATATATATATATATATATATATATATATATATATATATATATATATATATATATATATATATATATATATATATATATATATATATGTATCTATATCTATATATATCTATATCTATATATATCTATATCTATATATCTATATCTATATAGATCCACAATATCGTATATCCCCCATATATCGGCACCTTCCGGTATTACTTATTTTAAAGATTTTAACTGAATTTTTAATGGGATTTATTTTTTTGAAAATTTTCTAGTTAGTTTCAAATGGTGGAGTGTATTCAAAAATTCGGCCCGGCCGAACGTACTGCTTTTTTACTTGTTCATACTAATTTCGAGTAATGTTGGTAATTTGAGAAGAAACCATTCTTGCAAAAATGATCACGTTTTGATGTAACCATCATATGCTTTAAGCTATTTTGTTTTATTTATGTGGCATCTTTGTTTTTAAGGGAGTAGAAAACCTCTTCCCATAAAATTTTCAATTTTCGCAGTAGAGCCCATCTTGGTCTTGACTAAGTTCATCAATTGATTTTGCTAAACAATTGTATTTATGCTACCCTTTGGTAGATAACCATCTTACAAATAACTGTTCACTTCCGCATTTATTTAAGTATCGTCCCCACATCAGTATACCCATGCCCACTTTCCCCACTAATGTGTGGTCAGAAAAGAAAATTGTGTATTCTATTACGAATATTAGAAACTTTTTTTTAATTGAATCACTGAATTATGCTATGATGAAAAGTATGATCTTTATGGGGTCTCCAACGCACAATTTAATTAAAAAAACATTGATTCCCATCTTACAGTAATGGATGTAAAAGAGTAATTATCTTTCACTATTCTGAAATCATTCTGCTCTCAATTATGCGGTAGACAAAACTAAATATCACGCAGCACTTTATTCTAAACATTGGAATTTTAAATTATTTAATTTGAATGGAAAATGTTGCTAAGTTCTTTACAATACCAACAATTGGGCCGGGTTTTCACCTGGGGCTATTATAGATATTTTACATCTACACCTGGAGGGTATATTAAGTTCGTCATTCCGTTCGAAATAATCATAATCAAAGTGTATATATTCTTGATCAGCGTAAAATTCTAAGTATATATATATATATATATATATATATATATATATATATGTATATATATATATATATATATATATATATATATATATATATATATATATATATATATACTTAGAATTTTACGCTGATCAAGAATATATACACTTTCATTATGATTATTTCGAACGGAATGACGAACTTAATATACCCTCCATACTATGTATGTTGGAGGGTATAAAAATATGCATAAAATGTAATATATATTTGAAATCGGGTTGTACCCTTGTGCGGGGGTTATGGCCAAATTAGATATAATTTGAAATTCCAATGTTTAGAATAAAGTGCTGCGTGGTATTTAGTTTTGTCTACCGCATAATTGAGAGCAGAATGATTTCAGAATTGTGAGAGATAATTACTCTTTTACATCCATTACCGTAAGATGGGAATCAATGTTTTTTTAATTAAATTGTGCGTTGGAGACCCCATAAAGATCATACTTTTCATCATAGTATAATTCAGTGACAATTAAAAAAAGTTTCTAATATTCGTAATAGAATACACAATTTTCTTTTCTGACCACACATTAGTGGGGAAAGTGGGCATGGGTATACTGATGTGGGGACGATACTTAAATAAATGCGGAAGTGAACAGTTATTTGTAAGATGGTTATCTACCAAAGGGTAGCATAAATACAATTGTTTAGCAAAATCAATTGATGAACTTAGTCAAGACCAAGATGGGCCCTACTGCGAAAATTGAAAATTTTATGGGAAGAGGTTTTCTACTCCCTTAGAAACAAAGATGCCACATAAATAAAACAAAATAGCTTAAAGCATATGATGGTTACATCAAAACGTGATCATTTTTGCAAGAATGGTTTGGAACTTTGAATACCCTCCACCATTTGAAACTAATTAGAAAATTTTCAAAAAAATAAATTCCATTAAAAATTCAGTTAAAATCTTTAAAATACCTAATACGTGAAGGTGCCGATATATGGGGGATATACGATATTGTGGATCTATATAGACAATCTATATCTGGGGGTAAAGTACTCACAAACAACTCCTTGTGTAGAATTTCAGACAATTCCGTTGAAAAATGTTTAGCCACATTTTTCAATATCATAAAATCATCAAAATACAGAATATCGAGGGGTACCGATATATGGGGGATATACGATATCGTGGACCTATATAGACAATTCTCTTTCAGGGGGTAAAGTACTCATAAGGAATCTGGCAACTCTTGTCGTGTTTAGTTGTGTTTTATTTGTGTCAAAATAGTGATAAAATAATTTTAGATATATTATTATTTATTGTTCTTTTTGTGCAGTGAAATACTATCAGTTCTTACTAATATAGTCGAAATTATACGTGCATTGTGAAGTTCAGTGTTTTAATACGGTATTTTACAAAATAATTAAAACAAATTGTGACTGTTTTTGCGCCTTCCCACTTTTTGTTTTACTTTTGCTGTTTACGTCTGTTTCGTTTTTTTATATTTACAATCTAAAGCATACTTTGAGGCATTAGAATAATTTTTTGAAGTTTTGCACAATGGCCTGTTTATACAAAAATTTTAAAATTACTAATGAAAATGAACGCTTT
Source organism: Musca domestica (assembly GCF_030504385.1). Classification (NCBI taxonomy): domain Eukaryota; kingdom Metazoa; phylum Arthropoda; class Insecta; order Diptera; family Muscidae; genus Musca; species Musca domestica. The sequence goes on from NW_026712346.1 coordinate 9,333,065, forward strand.
ATTACTTGTTGGCTATGTGAAAATCATGGTCACTTTAAATGTGCGGGGTTTACTGATAGACAATTTGATGTAATAACCGATAGAAAAAATGGACTTCGCTGGGCGTGCATAAATTGTAGGTCCTTGGAGGTTGATTTTAACCGTCTATTTAAGGAGTCTAAAGTCGAAATTGCAAACATGAAGAAAGATTTTGAATCTGTTTACTCTCGCTTAAACTATTTTGAAAATATGTATAATAAATTTGAGTATCCTGATGGTTCGCCCAAAAGAAAAAAATCTTCAGCTATTTTTTCTGGTAATAACTTAATATCGCTAAATTCACCAGTTGTTGTCCCGCTACAAAATAATACTGACAATTTATCTTCAGACAACCATCTGGCGCCTCCGTTGCAATTTGCATCTTCGCCATCCAGCAGGTCATCACCGGCTGTTTCTAATACAAGTGAAAGTCGGAGTACTCAGATCGAAACCTTATCTTTTGAAGCTCCATCTAATGTCCAGCAAAATCCACATCATTTGCACAGCGTCCCCCCCATTTTTGTAAGTGATTATACGTCAAATCCTACAGCACATCCACCAATGCAATGTGCTTCTCTTCCTTCTAGTAGCCTAATTGTAGTTCCTCCTAGAAAAAGCGTATTTATATCTAGATTGCATCCTAGTACTACAATAAATAATATAAGTGATTATGTTAAATCTAAAATATATAATCTTGAAGAAAATGATTTTAAAATTTTTAAGTTTAATTCCTCCTCTGCTCGTGAAATTTCATCGTTTAAGCTTGTTGTTGTTTCCATATTTGATACTATTATTAATAGTTCATTCTGGCCCGATGACATTTTAGTAAAACAGTTTGTATTCAGAGAAAAGCGTAACGCACTTAATCCTGTCCGTACTTCTAACGCTATGCAAGCTTCAAAAAACTAATAGAATCTGATTCTTTACAAATGTTATACCAAAATGTCAGAGATCTTAACTCAAAACTTCGTCAAACTTATTTAAAATCTTTTGGTTCTGATTTTAAAGTCTTTATATTTATTGTGTCTACTATTTTATTTATATGTGTCTACTATTATATCGTGGTAAATTTATTGCTTTAACTTGTTCCTACATTCCTCCAAATTCAGACTTTGAAATATACATTAAGCACTCAAAGCTTCTGAAGGATGTTTCATGTTTAAAGTCAGCAAATTTTGATCTTATTTGTCTTGGTGATTTCAACTTACCAAGTATATCGTGGATCCCTAAACAAAATTCCATAGACTATATTCCTGAAACAAAATTCCTAAACAAAATTCCATAGACTATATTCCTGTATCGTCTGCAGGCTCAGTTAGTAGAATGGACGAATTCTGGGAAGCTATATTTGACCAAGGACTTTTCCAAATAAATAATGTTTTTAATGTCAAGAATAGAATTTTAGATTTAGTATTCTCCACAACCGTTAACCTTTCATTATGTAGATGTGCACCGTTTGTCGAACCGGAGGATAATTATCGCCCAAACCTCAATATAACTCTTGATCTTAAAACTCAAATAACATCCAAACCACTCAATAAAAATATATCCTTTAACTTTTCCAAAATTAACATTGATTTGTTACGTACTACTCTTTCCAATACAATATGGCGTCTCGAAGGTGATATTGATTATTGTATTTCCGATTTTTATAATATCTTAAATGAAGCCTTTAAACTAACAGTCCCTAGTTCAAATTACGCGCCAAATGGAGGCTCGCCATGGTTTACTCCATATTTAAGACGTTTACGTAATAACAAAAGTAAACTTTTTAAGAAATTTAAAAAATTTAACTCATCCTTAAACTACTCCAAAGCTCGAAATAAGTATAATACTGAAAATTTAAAATGTTATTCGGTATATCTACAAAGAATTAGAAATAGTTTTCAACGCAACCCAAAAAACTTCTATAATTTCGTGAATTCTAAAAGAAAAGTCCATGAATTTCCTAGCTGTATGAAATTCGGCAGCACAGAGGCTACCGATGATTCTAATATTGCAAACATGTTCGCAGATTTTTTTCAGAACAGCTATTCAACATTTACATCCACTAGCAATTACAGCTTTAACATACGGGAGAAGAGGTTTTAAATGGTTTAAAAACTTTAAAAAGTTCGATCTCCCCAGGTCCAGACGGAGTACTGGCAAACGTTCTTAAATTATGTGCAATTGAATTATACATACCACTTACGAAATTATTTAATTACTCTTTATCTTTAGGCTACTTTCCTTATTTTTGGAGATCTAGTTATATAATTCCTCTCCATAAAACTGATAGTCGTTGCAATATTGAAAATTATAGAGGTATTGCTAAGCTTGGCGCAATACCTAAACTTTTTGAATTTTTGGTTTCGCGTAGGCTAACACACTTTGTGGCTCCAATTTTTTCACCGTGTCAACACGGTTTCATCAGAGGTAGGTCAACTTTGACTAATCTTATGGAATTAACATGCTATGTTCATAATGGTTTTGTTAATAAATTTCAAACTGATGTAATTTATACCGATTTTAGTAAAGCTTTTGACACTGTCGTACATAGTTTATTACTCCACAAGCTAGATTTAATGGGTTTCCCTACATTATTGTTAGAGTGGATTTTATCATACCTTGAAAACCGTACTCAAAAGGTGTCTTTCACAAATACCATCTCAAAAAATATTCTAGTCCATTCTGGTGTTCCCCAGGGAAGCCATTTAGGGCCATTACTATTCGTTCTCTATCTCAATGATCTTACGTCAGTTGTAAGGTTTTCCAAAATTCTAATGTTTGCAGATGATGTTAAGCTGTTCATTAATCTCGATTCTCTCAATAGCTCATTACAAAATTCTAATGTTTGCAGATGATGTTAAGCTGTTCATTAATCTCGATTCTCTCAATAGCTCATTACATTTACAACATGATCTACATTCCATTGTAAATTGGTGTGGTATAAATGGCATGTCACATTATTCAGATCTAGACATATTCAATCTGATTACTTCGTAGGTTCATACAAATTGGAGAATGTAGACTCATTTATTGATCTTGGTGTTATTTTGGACAATAAACTTCGTTTTAACTTACACATTGAATCTAGCGTTAATAAAGCAAAGTCTCTTCTAGGTTTCATTAAGCGCTGGTCTAAAAAGTTTGAAGACCATAACGTAACTAAACGCTTGTTTACTAGTCTAGTTAGACCTACATTAGAGTATGGTTGCGTGTTGTGGAGTTAATTTTATAAATGTTACTCTAATTCAATAGAAGCAGTTCAAAAACAATTCATTATATTCGCTCTCAAAGGTCTGCCCTGGAATCCGTCTGAAGCACTCCCCCCCTATGAAAATCGATTAAAATTTATAGACCTTCCATCGTTAGAAAGAAGGCGTTTAATGCTTAGAGCAATATTTTTACTTGACTTTTGCATGGTTAAATTGATTCACAATTTTTAAGTAGTGAAATAAAGTTCAATGTTCCGTCTAGAATAACTCGTAATTATACACCGCTAAATCTTTCCTTGGCGAGATCTAACTACGAACTAAGCAAGCCCCTTAGATCTTTATGTAAAATATATAACAACCTCTATAATAATTTATCACTATCTGAACCTTTGCATGCAATAAAAATATCAATACTTAATTTGTAATTATAGTATTAGGAGCTGTAATTAGTAATACTAATCCTTTTACTAAAACCGGCTGATGTTTTACTGTAGCTGGTGTTTCCCTACAATACTAATCCTCCATGGTGCGGACTATGGGGTGTACGCGCTCCCTACGTATTGGGAGGTGGCCCCCTCGGTCGGCAGGGGCGGGTAAGAGTGGCGTTGGGACCGAACGAAAGAAAAAAAAATAAAAAGGAACTCCTTGGGTGGATTTTCAGACAATTCTGTTGTGGCTAAAAACATCAAAATACCGAATATCGGGGGGTACCGCTATATGGGGGCTATACGATATCGTGGATCTATATAGATAATTCTCTTCCAAGGGATAAAGTATCCACAAGGAACTCCTTGTGTGGATTTTCAGATAGTTCCGTTGAAAATTGTATCAAAAATCGTCAAAATACCGAATATCGGGGTGTACCGTTATATGGGGGATATACGATATCGTGGACCTATATAGATAATTCTCTTTCAGGAGGTAAAGTATTCAGAAGGGACTCCTTGTGTGGAATTTCAGACAATTCCATTAAAAAAAATATCAGCGGGCGGTGTACCTTTATAGGGGGGATATACGATATCGTGTCTGTCCATCTTCGAACTTGACCTGCCTGCAGACAAAAGACAGATCTGTGCAAAATTTTAGCTTCCTATCTTTCTTCGTTTTGACTGTAGCGTGATTACAACAAACGGACGGACATGACTAAATCGTCTTAGAATTTTACGCTGATCAAGAATATATATACTTTGTTGGGTCTAAAATGATTATTTCGATGAGTTACAAACGGAATGACGAACTTAATATACCCTCCATACTATGTATGGTGGAGGATATAAAAATATGGTTAAAATGTAAAATATATTGTATTGTACCCTTGTGCGGGGGTTATGACCCTGGGGTCGTCATGACCTGCAAAAGCGATTTAAGGTATCTTAAAAGTTTAGGAAGAATTTATGGATGGATATAAATACTTTTCTTACTAAATGTCCAATTCGTTTTACTATTTTTGCACATTTTATATTCGGTATTTCACTGATTGCAGTCCCTATGAATTTTACATTTGAGTTTTCATTACATGGACGTTATGGAATGAGCCCCATTACGCTTTGTCGGTCATTTTTGTTTATTTAAATGTGTTCGCATCTTCCAGCTGAAGCACGTAGTAGGCCCTACAGTTGAACGCTAGATGCCAATTTTATACATGAAAGATCGCCATTTAACATCGTATTGCGCACTCATTTCATTTTTAATATTATTCATTCAGAATTCAAAAACATAAAAAATGCCCACTTCAATATAACCTGTCAAATTGAAAATAATTTAGGCCAAAAATATTTTTTTCATTCACATTTTTATCTAAGTCGATTTCGTGATGCCCGTCTGTCTGTTGTAATCACGCTATCTTTCAAACGAATTGAGATAGAAGGCTAAAATTTTGCACACATGTATATTTTTTTAGTAGACAGGTTAAGTTCGTAAATGGGTAAATGGGTCCACGTCTTCGTATAGCCCCCATATAACGGTACCTCCCAATATTTGGTATTTTAATGATTTAATCGTCATTGTTCACCGGAATTGTTTCGAATTACGTATTTAGACTTCGTAATGGGATCTACAGTCTGTGACAGAAAATTGCCTATGCAGGTCCAGGTCTTCTCACAGCCCCGATATAACGGTACCTCCCTATATACGATATTTTGATGATTTTAGCTACATTATTCACCGTTTATTTCAAGTTTTCGAATTTTGCACACATGTATATTTTTTTAGTAGGCAGGTTAAGTTCATAAATGGGTAAATGGGTCCACGTCTTCGTATAGCCCTCACATAATGGTACCCCCAATATTCGGTATTTTGATGATTTTAGTCACATTATTAACCAGAATTGTTTCAAATTTGGTATTTGAAGTTCGTGATGGATACTACAGCCTATGACAGAAAATTGTCTATGCAGGTCCACGTCTTCCTATAGCCCCCATATAACGGTACCTTCCAATATTCGGTATTTTGATGATTTAATCGTCATTGTTCACCGGAATTGTTTCGAATTACGTATTTAGAATTCGTAATGGGATCTACAGTCTGCGACAGAAAATTATCTATGCAGGTCCAGGTCTTCTCACAGCCCCGATATAACGGTACCTCCCTATATACGATATTTTGATGATTTTAGCTACATTATTCACCGTTTATTTCAAGTTTTCGAATTTAAATATGGTAATAGCTTATGACAAATAATGCCTATGTAGGTCCACGTCGTATAACCCCAATAAAACGGCTATATTCGGTATTTTTAAGGATTTTATTTTTTGAAAATTTCCAAATTCGTTCCAAATGGAACTTACTTACTGCTTTTTAATTTGTTTTCTATTCATTTGTGGATGTTTATGCATATTTTGTTATTGTTTTTTTATTCGTTTTACTGTTTTCAATTCGTTTTACTATATTTGCATATATATATATATATATATATATATATATATATATATATATGTTGGTATTGTAAAGAACTTAGCAACATTTTCCATTCAAATTAGATATAATTTGAAATTCCAATGTTTACAATAAAGTGCTGCGTGGTATTTAGTTTTGTCTACCGCATAATTGAGAGCAGAATGATTTCAGAATAGTGAAAGATAATTACTCTTTTACATCCATTACCGTAAGATGGGAATCAATGTTTTTTTAATTAAATTGTGCGTTGGAGACCCCATAAAGATCATACTTTTTATCATAGTATAACTCAGTGACAATTAAAAAAAAATTTCTAATATTCGTAATAGAATACACAATTTTCTTTTCTGACCACACATTAGTTGGGAAAGTGGGCATGGGTATACTGATGTGGGGACTATACTTAAATAAAGCATAAATACAATTGTTTAGCAAAATCAATTGATGAACGTAGTAGGACCAAGATGGGCCCTACTCCGAAAATTTAAAATTTTATGGGAAGATGTTTTCTGCTCCCTTAGAAACAAAGATGCCACATAAATAAAACAAAATAGCTTAAAGCATATGATGGTTACATCAAAACGTGATCATTTTTGCAAGAATGGTTTCTTCTCAAATTACCAACATTACTCGAAATTAGTATGAACAACTTTGAATACCCTCCACCATTTGAAACTAATTAGAACATTAAAAAAAAAAAATCCATTGAAAATTCAGTTAAAATCATTAAAATACCTAATACCGGAAGGTGCCGATATATGGGGGATATACGATATTGTGGATCTATATAGACAATCTATATCTGGGGGTAAATTACTCACAAAAAACTCCTTGTGTAGAATTTCAGACAATTCCGTCGAAAAATGTGGGTAAAATCATAAAATCATCAAAATACAGAATATCGAGGGGTACCGATATATGGGGGATATACGATATCGTGGATCTATATAGACAATTCTCTTTCAGGGGGTAAAGTACTCACAAGGAACTCCGTGGGTGGATTTTCAGACAATTCCGTTAAAAAATGTGGCTAAAATCATCAAAATACCGAATATCGGGGGGTTCCGCTATATGGGGGCTATACGATATCGTGGACCTATATAGATAATTCTCTTCCAAGGGATAAAGTATCCACAAGGAACTCCTTGTGTGGATTTTCAGACAGTTCCGTTGAAAAATGTATCGAAAATCGTAAAAATACCGAATATCGGGGTATACCGTTATATGGGGGATATACGAAATCGTGAACCTATATAGATAATTCTCTTTCAGGAGGTAAAGTATTCAGAAGGGACTCCTTGTGTGGAATTTCAGACAATTCCATTAAAAAATGTGGTTAAAATAATCAAAATACCGAATATCGGGTGGTACCGTTATATGGGGGCTATACGACATCGTGGACCGATATCGTGTCTGTCCATCTTCGAACATGACCTGCCTGCAGACAAAAGACAGATCTGTGCAGAATTTTAGCTTCCTATCTTTATTCGTTTTGACTGTAGCGTGATTACAACAGACGGATAGACGGACGGACATGGCTAAATCGTCTTAGAATTTTACGCTGATCAAGAATATATATACTTTGTTGGGTCTAAAATGATTATTTCGATGAGTTACAAACGGAATGACGAACTTAATATACCCTCCATACTATGTATGGTGGAGGGTATAAAAATATGGTTAAAATGTAAAATATATTGTATTGTACCCTTGTGCGGGGGTTATGACCCTGGGGTCGTCATGACCTGCAAAAGCGATTTAAGGTATCTTAAAAGTTTAGGAAGAATTTATGGATGGATATAAATACTTTTCTTACTAAATGTCCAATTCGTTTTACTATTTTTGCACATTTTATATCCGGTATTTCACTGATTGCAGTCCCTATGAATTTTACATTTGAGTTTTCATTAGATGGACGTTATGGAATGAGCCCCATTACGCTTTGTCGGTCATTTTTGTTTGTTTAAATGTGTTCGCATCTTCCAGCTGAAGCACGTAGTAGGCCCTACAGTTGAAAGCTAGATGCCAATTTTATACATGAAAGATCGCCATTTAACATCGTATTGCGCACTCATTTCATTTTTAATATTATTCATTCAGAATTCAAAAACATAAAAAATGCCCACTTCAATATAACCTGTCAAATTGAAAATAATTTAGGCCAAAAATATTTTTTTCATTCACATTTTTATCTAAGTCGATTTCGTGATGCCCGTCTGTCTGTTGTAATCACGCTATCTTTCAAACGAATTGAGATAGAAGGCTAAAATTTTGCACACATGTATATTTTTTTAGTAGACAGGTTAAGTTCGTAAATGGGTAAATGGGTCCACGTCTTCGTATAGCCCCCACATAACGGTAACTCCCGATATTCGGTATTTTTATAATTTTAGCGACATTATTCACCGGAATCGTTTCAAATTTGGTATTTGAAGTTCGAAAAGGATACTACAGCCTAATGCCATGTTTACGTTAGAACTTTTTGTAGGGTTAACCTACTTTAAGGGGATTTATTTGAAGTATAAGTAATGGATATGGCAATTTTAATCCAAATCCAGTGGGTTAACCCTTTATATGTAAACGTACTATAAGACAGAAAATTGTCTATGCAAGTCCACGTCTACCCCCCCATATAACGGTACCTCCCAATATTTGGTATTTTAATGATTTAATCGTCATTGTTCACCGGAATTGTTTCGAATTGCGTATTTAGAAATCGTAATGGGATCTACAGTCTGTGACAGAAAATTGCCTATGCAGGTCCAGGTCTTCTCACAGCCCCGATATAACGGTACCTCCCTATATACGATATTTTGATGATTTTAGCTACATTATTCACCGTTTATTTCAAGTTTTCGAATTTTGCACACATGTATATGTTTTTAGTAGGCAGGTTAAGTTCATAAATGGGTAAATGGGTCCACGTCTTCGTATAGCCCTCACATAATGGTACCCCCAATATTCGGTATTTTGATGATTTTAGTGACATTATTAACCAGAATTGTTTCAAATTTGGTATTTGAAGTTCGTGATGGATACTACAGCCTATGACAGAAAATTGTCTATGCAGGTCCACGTCTTCCTATAGCCCCCATATAACGGTACCTCCCAATATTCGATATTTTGATGATTTAATCGTCATTGTTCACCGGAATTGTATCGAATTACGTATTTAGAATTCGTAATGGGATCTACAGTCTGCGACAGAAAATTATCTATGCAGGTCCAGGTCTTCTCACAGCCCCGATATAACGGTACCTCCCTATATACGATATTTTGATGATTTTAGCTACATTATTCACCGTTTATTTCAAGTTTTCGAATTTAAATATGGTAATGGCTTATGACAAATAATGCCTATGTAGGTCCACGTCGTATAACCCCGATAAAACGGCTATATTCGGTATTTGTAAGGATTTTATTTTTTGAAAATTTCCAAATTCGTTCCAAATGGAACTTACTTTCTGCTTTTTAATTTGTTTTCTATTCATTTGTGGATGTTTATGCATATTTTGTTATTGAATGAGAGTCATATCTCTGCCCTCATCTAAAACTTTAAAAGGACATTAGAATACGTCAGTATAATTACTAATTTTTAATTATTGGTTTCGTACTCAATTTAATATTTATGCCGAGTTTTTAACTCACAATTACAGCACACACAAAAACACAACCTGACCGTCGTAGTAACACACACACTCTCAATTTAAACACACGTACACAAATGCACACATTTATGGAGTACACCATGCAATTTGAGTCAGCCATGCCACGATCGAACCTTCGGCAGTGACAAACGTAAATTAAGAGGCTGTCATTGCCTATCAAATACGTCATCTATATATATATATATATATATATATATATATATATATATATATATGTATATATATATATGTATATATATATATATATATATATATATATATATATATATATATATATATATATATATATAAATATATATATATATATATATATATATATAAAGGTAAGTTGTATATATATATATATATATATACTAGCTGGCCCGGTCCGCGTTGCCGGCCCGTAGTTTTTGTCTATTATGCATATTTGTCAAAGCATAATTATTCAAAGATATGAATGTTATAAATGTTCACGTACTGGTCGATTAGTTTTTAATTTTTAGTCAAATGAGCAGTAATTTGGAATTTACTGTACTTTGTACACCTCATAATTGAGGGCTAATTGATTTAAGAATAGCCAAAGTTAATTACTTTTTTAAACTCATTAGCACCTCAGATTGTGCATTAGAGTCCTCAGTCTAAGTCCCCCTAACCATGTCGGTCTGTTTGTCCGCCAAAAGGTGGACTTGAGGGGGTACTATTACATGGAGAAAATTCTAAAATTTGTAGATATGTTGACATTTTTGTGTAAGATTTTCACCCCCAAATACACATTTTTAGCCAAATCCTTTGAAATATGGTAAAATGCGAAACATCGACCTACATTGGAAACTTTCTTCACCCCTTATAATCCAAGATGACGAATAGAGACGAAAATATAGCAGAACAACAGAGCATGTCAAACTGAAAAAAAAAATCACGTGATTTAAATAAGTAAAAATAGTTTTATCCAATTCATAATTGAGGTCAGACTGATTTCAGAATAGTCAAATATAATTACTATTTTACAACCATTACCGTAAGAGGGAATTAATTTTATTTGCCATTTAAATTGTAAGTTAGAGACCCCATAAAGTACATATTTTTCATCATAGTTTAATTCAATGAAGATTCAACAAATATTCGGTCCCGTGCTACTTTCTTATATTTGTAATTTGTTCATGTTTTCACAATTTATTTCATATAGATGTATATCCCAAATCTACGTTCCCAACCAATATTCTCTTGGGGGTTACAAATTCAATAGAATACAAATTTTTCTTTTCTGACCACACATTAAATGTGAAAGTGGACTTGGGGATACTCCAATGTGGTGACTTTACATGAATAAATTTCTATGTGGCAATTATCTGTACGATGGTTCCTTACCCCAGGGTAGCATAAATACAATTTTTTAGTGGTCAAGACCAATATGGGCCCTATTCCGAAAATTTTATGCGAAGAGGTTCTCTACCCCCTTAGAAACAAAGATGGCAAATAAGGGCCAAAAATAAGAAGACTCCAAAAATGGCTTAAATCATACGATGGTTATTTATGATCGATATCATGACCTGAAAAGCGATTTAAGGTATCTTAAATATTCTGGAAGAATTTTTGGAAGAATAGAAATCCTTTTCTTACTAAAAGCCCCATTCGCTCTACTATTTTGCACCCTTTATATTTGGTATTTTACTGATTGTACTCCCAAAAAATTTTGCATTTTGAGCTCTCATTGGACGGATTATTGTCACATGAAAGAAGTAGGTCCGCTCTTTGAAATAAGCCCCATTAGTCTTTTAGTATGATATTACAAATTGAAAAGAATGACAAAAGAAGAATAACAAGTTGAAAAAATCTTCAACTTGTTCGCTGATTTTTTTACAGCAATTGTTTAAAGATCCTTACAAAGTTTGTCAATAGAATGCACTTTTATTTCAAAATTCAATTCCATTGGAAATTTTTTTCGATATTTTCCCGTTTTGAGAATTGTTGCAATGAGATCTCTTTTTTCGTGATTTTTTAACGATTTTGAAAATGTAATTATCTTTTAACTTTGGTGTGACCGCATTAAATTATTTCGGTATCATCTATTCCGTTTCGCCACCACATAATTCGGTACTACACTTCCATGTAACCCGCCATCAATTTCAGTTCTCAAGAAATCAAGTCAATTAAATAAATTGGTATTAATATTCGAATTCAAAATCTATAAATATAAAAATCAATTGTTGTTTGTTGGTAACGGAATCAGTTGGAAACGGCTGGACCGATTTGCATAATTTTTTGTACAAACGTTCGTCATACCCCGAGTTAGGTTTAAAAAAAAAAAAAAATTGACCACGCCTCCTTTTACGCCCACTAATACGATTTATCTAAAATCTTTAAATTTGCCAAAATAGTGAAGGTATCGGTTTGAGAATTATTACACGAGATGCTGTTGGCTTTCCATCCAACCCTAAGTACTTATTTGGGGGCTGAGGAACGCGCCTACTTTTAAATCTATCTATCTATCTATATGTTAGTTACTACTCTTATAACATAAAGACCGCCGGTTCGGAATTGCCTCTTGGCAGAAAAGAATAAAATCGAAAAAAATCGCGTAAAAATGTGAAATTTGAACATTTTCATTTTGACTTTTAAAATGTACAATAGTAATGTTTTATATTGCATATTTTTTTCCATTTTGACTTACTATTTTCGAATGTACATTTGTAGAGTTTTTTTTTTTTGGAATTCTAATATGATGTGTAGGTTTTTTTTGGGTAGTATAAAGCCACTACGGATAAATCTGTTATTTATAGATTTTATGTATTTATTCGTAATACCCAATAAATACATAAAATCTATAAATAACAATTTTATCCGTTGTCGCTTTATATGAAAATTCTAAAATCGGGAAAAATCTACAATTTTTCAATGGAATCGAATTTCAAAATAATTGTACATTCTACCGACAAACTTCGCAATCACTCTTAAAAATTTGCCGCAAAAAAAAATCAGCGAACCAGTTGAAGATTCTTTTTCTTTTTTCTATATTGAAGTGTACATTTTTTTATTGGTTTGAATTCTGAATGAATAATATTAAAAATGAAATGAGGGCGCAATACGATGTTAAATGCTTTCTACTCCAGGACCTACATCGTTCTTCAGCTGGAAGATGCGAATACATTTAAACAAACAAAAATGACCGAAGAAGCGTTATGGGGTTAATTTCAAAAAGTGGACCTGCTTCTTTCATATTACAATAAATTGTCAAATGAGAACACAAAATGCAAACTACATTGGGACTGCAATCAGTCAAATACCGACTATAAAGAACGCAAAATAGAAATTCTACCTAAACATTCAAGATAACTTTAATCGCTTTGCCAGGTCATGATATGGATCATAACCCCCGATAACGGAACAACCCGATTTCAAGTATATTCTAAATTTTAACCATTTTTTTCGTACTAATTTTAGCTTATGTTGATAATTTAAGAAGAAACCATCTTTGCAAATTATTCAAATTATCACGTTAGTATCACGTTTTAGTATCACCATCATATGATTTATGGTATTTTCGGGGTCTTGGTCATTTTTTTAATTTTTTGGCCCTTATTTGACATCTTTGTTTCTAAGGGGGAAGAAAACCTCTTCTTATAAATTTTTATTTTTCGGAAAAGTGTGCATCTTAGTCTTGAGTCTACCTGGGGTAAAAAACCCTGGGGTAGAAAATCATCTTACAGATAATTATCCTCATAGGAATTTATTTAAGTATAGTCCCCACATTAGTATACCCCCAAGTCCACTTTCCCAACCAATGTGTGGTCAGAAAAGAAAATTTGGTATTCTATTGAATTTGTAACCCCCAAGAGAATATTGGTTGGGAACGTAGATTTGGGATGTACGTCTATATGAAATAAACTCCGAAATATCAATCTGGGACTCATTCAGTCGGAAATTGTGGCAGAAACATGAAAAAAATACGAAATTATAAAGTAACTTTATTGGATCTCCACCAAACAATTTAAATGACAAACAATTAATGCCCATCTTACGGTAATCGGAGCAAAAGAGTATTTTTTTGGCTATTCTGACAACATTCTGCCTTCAAGTATGAGGTGGACAAAACTGAATACCACGCAGTACGGGATTTTAAATGTTGGAAATACAAATTTCAAATTATAGCTCATTTGAATGCTTTTTACAATATCAAAAATTGAGCTGAATTTTCACATGGGACTATTATAGATGTTCTTTATCATATAGGTATTTAACACTCAAATTAAAGCCTATAGCTGAAAAATAAGATCAGGCTATTCAAAATATCTAAAACCGACGGTAATTATAATTTTTTTGAATACTAATTTATACTTAATCATGGAGTCATTACTCATAATCAAGTCATTACTTATAATCAACATTGGAGTAATTATAATGGCGTCATTACTTATAATCAAAATTGTGCCGCGTACATAAGTCAGATCTGTGATTTATTATGCTTTAAAGACTAAAAGTACGGGCCGGCAACGCGGACCGGGCCAGCTAGTAAAATATAAAAAACACTACAAATGTACATTAGAAAAAAGTAAGTCAAAATGGAAAAAATCATGCAAAATAAAACATTACTATTGTACATTTCAGAAGTCAAAATGAAAATGTTAACATTTCACATTTTTACGCGATTTTTTTTGGATATTATCCTTTTCGGATAAGAGACAATTCCGAATTTGTATGAATCATTAAAATCAGTTCAGCGGTTCTTAAGTTATAAGCGTAGCAACTAACACAACTTTCATTTATATATATAGATGTATAGATAGATTAAAAAGTATGCGTGGTCGGTTCCTCTGCCCCCAAACAAATACTTAGGGTTGGAGGGAAGTTCAAAAGTATCTCGTGTAATAATTTTTAAACCAAAATCTTGTTTATTTGGGAAATATAAGGATTTTTAGATAAATCGAAATAGTGGGCGTAAAAGGAGGCGTGATCAATATTTTTTTCTTTAAAAACCTAACTCGGGGTATGACAAACGTTTGTACAAAAAATTATGCAAATCGGTCCAGCCGTTTTCAACTGATTCCGTTACCAACAAACAACAATTGATTTTTATATATATAGAAGAAGATATATACTAGCTGGCCCGGTCTGCGTTGCCGGCCCGTACTTTTAGTCTTTAAAGCATAATAAATCACAGATCAGACTTATGTAGGCGGCACAATTTTGATTATAAATAATGACTCCATTATAATTACTCCAATTTTGATTATAAGTAATGGCCGTCGGTTTTAGATATTTTGAATAGCCTGATATTATTTTTCAGCTATAGGCTTTAATTTGAGTGTTAAATACCTATATGATAAAGAACATCTATAATAGTCCCATGTGAAAATTCAGCTCAATTTTTGATATTGTAAAAATGTGAAATGAGCTATAATTTGAAATTTGTATTTCCAACATTTAAAATCCCGTACTGCGTGGTATTCAGTTTTGTCCACCTCATACTTGAAGGCAGAATGTTGTCAGAATAGCCAAAAAAATACTCTTTTGCTCCGATTACCGTAAGATGGGCATTAATTGTTTGTCATTTAAATTGTTTGGTGGAGATCCAATAAAGTTACTTTATAATTTCGTATTTTTTTCATGTTTCTGAGTGTTCGGAGTTTATTTCATATAGACGTACATCCCAAATCTACGTTCCCAACCAATATTCTCTTGGGGGTTACAAATTCAATAAAATACCAAATTTTCTTTTCTGACCACACATTGGTTGGGAAAGTGGACTTGGGGGTATACTAATGTGGGGACTATACTTAAATAAATTCCTATGAGAATAATTATCTGTAAGATGATTTTGTACCCCAGGGTTTTTTACCCCAGGTAGCCTCAAGACTAAGATGCGCACTTTTCCGAAAAATAAAAATTTATAAGAAGAGGTTTTCTTCCCCCTTAGAAACTAAGATGTCAAATAAGGGCCAAAGAATGAAAAAAGTGACCAAGACCCCGAAAATACCTTAAATCATATGATGGTGATACTAAAACGTGATAATTTTTTGCAAAGATGGTTTCTTCTTAAATTATCAACATAAGCTAAAATTAGTACGAAAAAAATGGTTAAAATGTAGAATATACTTGAAATCGGTTTGTTCCGTTATCGGGGGTTATGATCCATATCATGACCTGGCAAAGCGATTAAAGGTATCTTGAATGTTTAGGTAGAATTTCTATTTTGCGTTCTTTATAGTCGGTATTTGACTGATTGCAGTCCCAATGTATTTTGCATTTTGTGTTCTCATTTGACAATTTTAGTGTCATATGAAATAAGCAGGTCCACTTTTTGAAATTAACCCCATAACGCTTCTTCGGTCATTTTTGTTTGTTTAAATGTGTTCGCATCTTCCAGCTGAAGAACGATGTAGGTCCTGGAGTAGAA
This sequence comes from Musca domestica, assembly GCF_030504385.1. Lineage (NCBI taxonomy): Eukaryota > Metazoa > Arthropoda > Insecta > Diptera > Muscidae > Musca > Musca domestica. Next base: position 9,349,216 of record NW_026712346.1, read on the forward strand.
AGCATTTAACATCGTATTGCGCCCTCATTTCATTTTTAATATTATTCATTCAGAATTCAAACCAATAAAAAAATGTACACTTCAATATAGAAAAAAGAAAAAGAATTTTCAACTGGTTCGCTGATTTTTTTGCGGCAAATTTTTAAGGGTGATTGCGAAGTTTGTCGGTAGAATGTACTATTATTTAAAATTCGATTCCATTGAAAAATTGTAGATTTTTCCCGATTTTAGAATTTTCATATAAAGCGACAACGGATAAAATTTTTATGTATAGATTTTATGTAGTTATTGGGTATTACGAATAAATACATAAAATCTATAAATAACAGTTTTATCCGTAGTGGCTTTATACTACCCAGTAGTGGCTTTAAACCTACACATCATATTAGAATTCAAAAAAAAAAAAAAAAAAAACTCTACAAATGTACATTCGAAAATAGTAATTCAAAATGGAAAAAATATGCAATATAAAACATTACTATTGTACATTTTAAAAGTCAAAATGAAAATGTTCAAATTTCACATTTTTACGCGATTTTTGTCGATTTTATTCTTTTCTGCCAAGAGGCAATTCCGAATTTGTCTAAATCGTTAAAATCAGACCGGCGGTCTTTATGTTATAAGAGTAGTAACTAACACAACTTTCTTTTACATATAGATAGATTTATAGATTTAAAAGTAGGCGCGTTCCTCAGCCCTAAATAAGTACTTAGGGTTGGATAGAAAGCCAACAGCATATCGTGTAATAATTCTCAAACCGATATCTACACTGGCAAATATAAAGATTTTAGATAAATCGTAATAGTGGGCGTATATACATATATATACATACATATATATATATATATATATATATATATATATATATATATATATATATATATATATATATATATATATATATATATATATATATATATATATATATATATATATATATATATATATATATAGAAAGTGTTTTGACAAAACATTTGAAAATATTTTTTCCCATAATTTAATAAATTTTGTTATAATTTTAGATTTTTTCGATAATTTCATTTCATTTCATAATTCTAAAAACTAATGAATAAAATTAAAACATGATACAAGTTTGATTAAATTAAAAGCAATAGAAAACAAATTAAATTTTATTTTAATATTTACTTGTCAAGAAAGTGTTTTTACATAAGGGGTATTTATATTAACTTATATTCTAAATTAATTAAATTATTCGTATTTGCATCCTTAATACTTAGTGTGTCCACCATTTGCATCTATTACGGCTTGAAGTCTTCGTTTCATAGAAAATATTAAATTCTTCATGTCATAATCGTTGGGTATTTTAGTCCATTCTTCTTGTGTTATAGTTTTTAGTTCTGTTCGATTTTGTGGATGACGCTTGGCAACATTCTTTTTCAGTAAGGCCCAAATATTTTCGATGGGGTTCAAGTCAGTGCTATGGGCTGGCGTATCCAAAACTTGTCCACAATTAAATAGAAGCCACATCCTTACTCTGTGCTCCTTGTGTTTTGGATCATTATCTTGATAAAACTTAAATTTTGAATGAATGCCCGTGGAAAATCCAAATTTTTCTGCACTAGTTTTTAAATGCTCCTGTAAAATTCTTAGGTACTGTTGGGCATCCATAGTATTTTAAATAACCACCAAATCTCCAACTCCTTTACTCGATATACACCCCCAAACCATGGCTAAAAGCTTTCCAAATTTTACAGTCGGGATATATATATATATATATATATATATATATATATATATATATATATATATATATATATATATATATATATATATATATATGTTAATCAAATTCTTTATTTTCTATTTGAAGGAGGAGTGCTATTTTCAGATACCCTGGCTGCACTGTTTTTGTAAGCATATGTACTTGTGTATTAAGGTTAGCAGCACTGGCTTGTATTATTGTACGTTGCATTTATGTCGAAGTATTTTCGGAATTGTATTATGCGAATTATTGCAAAGTAGTTTGATATAACCAATCATCTCTGTTTTTTCCTTCAAATTGGTTGACTTCCAGATGATTTTACAACCAACTTAAAGTTAGTTTATAAAAAGTTAGTCCATAAATGCATTATTCAACAAACTAACTACAAATTGGCTGAAAAGTCATCTGAATATCAACCAGTTGTGGTTTCTTAACTGGTTGATCTTTAAATGACTTTTCAATCAATTTGTAGTTAGTTGTAGAATAATGTATTTCTAATCAACGATTTTCTCAACTGGTTGAGAAAAGTGCCGCAGGGAAGTTAGTTCATAAATGTATTATTCTTCAACTAACTACAAATTTGTTGAAAAGTCATCTGAATATCAACCAGTAGTGGTTACTTTGCTTTTTGATCTCCAGATGACTTTTCAACCAATTTGCAGTTAGTTGTAGAATAATGCATTTGTAACTAACGATTTTCTCAACTAGTTGAAAAAAGTCCCGCAGGGTCATGACCGAAAGTTGCTCTGCGGTATTTTGGCTAATTCCCGGCGAAGCGCATGCTTGAATTGATCGACACTTTGATATTTTTTAGTGTCAACCTTGCTTTACAAAATATTCCTGACACAATAGTCCAACGGATTGGTATCCGGAGATTTTCGTGGCCATTGTGCGCTGGAAATGAAGCGAGGAACCTTTGTAACCATTCTTGAGTGGCGCGTGTTGAGTGTGATAGAGCTGAGTCCTGTTGCGATGGTGCAAGGTCCCCGGGCAAAATGTTTGCGTGCCCAAGGTTTTAATACACCCTCCAGAATATTTTCGCTATAATATTCGGCATTTATTCTGATGCCCGCTCAATTAATACGAGCTGAGAGCGACCATCGGCTGTTTTGGCGGCCCACACCATCTCCATGGCCGGCGCCTGAGTTCTGGTGGCCAACCGAACATGCACATTTTCAGCTGACCTCTTTGGCAAGTAAACACTATCATTTTTTTTGTTTACAAACTGCTGGACTACTAATGTTTTCTCATCGGATAAAACCAAATTGCGCAGTTCACCACTTTGGACGAAGCGGTGTAAGTTCTTGCACTTTTTGCAGTTTCAATTGCTTTACCCTGAACTCATTTTTTAATATTTGCCGAATGGAATATTGCGATATGTTCAGCTCACGAGCCATTTTCGGCCACTGCGACGCGGTTTTCGATCAAGTCGCTTCTTTACTTTTCGAACCATTTCTGCTGATGTTGCTGTTTCCTCCCGTCCACTTCCTTGACATCGGGCTACCTACCAGTATCACGGTAATGAGCGATGATAGGAGACACAAAAGATTTATTCACATTTAAATGCTGAAGTGCTCTAACGATAGCCACTTGTGGTTTTCCATCCAAATATAAAGAATTCACGCTTGAATTCCATAACTCTCTTAGGCTTTCGATAGTCAGAATGTTTTCTATGTTCTTCTCTGATGGCGTAGGTTGCAATACAGCTGGGATGGTTTTAGTTTGTGGGGGTTCCAAGTTGCGGTAAATTTTATGCTGTGCCACTACTGTAGAGTTAGAAAATTTTATCAAAAAGGTGCCGGACAAATGGTGTGTGACTCCATCGATGGATATGGTATCATTGTAGTCATTTAAAAGGATTATTCTGGCGTAAGTGCAGTGCAAAGGTAGGCTTTATATAACATTAGTTATACACATATTTTTTCTTAGATATATTAATTGGTTGTTATTACAAACTTTACGAATTATATTGTGAACAGTTAGTTTTCAATCCATAAATTTCATATAAATAATTTATGATATTACTAAAAGATAATTTGACAATTTTTTTTATTTTTCTTTCTTCAATAGCCAATGGAATTTTGATAACATATAGTATAATTGAATTTCGATATAAAACATTTACTGTGGCATATTACATTGTCTCTTCGTTTGTTGCAAATGACATTTTTTTATTTAATTTTTCCGAAGCTAATTTAATTTATAGCTTATCTAAAACTATAGAGTTTATTATTCCATTTTTGCCCATTGAATGGCATAATGCATATTAATTAGTTGCTCTTTTATGAGTCTGATACGACTTTGCAATGTTAAAGCTATTAACTATTTTTGTTAACTTATTTATTCTATTATTCAACATTTGATTAAACGACCAGTTTGTTATTATTTTGATTTATTTCATTTATATTAAATTCCAGGATTTCGTAATCATCATGGTCTGGAGTGCCAGCGATGTACTTTCATGCAGTGCTAATAATATTGAATTATCTTTTATTTCTTTTATAGTTACTTTTTTCACTTTCATTATTTTATCCTTATATCCATAGTTATCATTCATATTATTATAAGTGTTATTATTATATTGAGGAACAATATTTGAATTAAGTCCAAAGCTTGAATATTTTCCTCAATTAGGATGGGATAAAAGGGATTGGTTTTTGGGATATGCCATTCCACGAATAATTTGGTCTCTGTCACAAAAGCGTCATATTTCTTCATGTCTATTGGACGAATTATTCTAAATATTCCCTCCTGGATTTTACTTTGTCCGTCGTTAATTATTATTATATGAGCAGATGTATAATCAATTAGTTGAAATTCTGCTTTACAAAGTAGTATAATGGATCTAAAAAAAAGAGAAATATAAGCAAAAATTTGATAAGGTTTTTTATGGACAGTCTTTCCAGATATGGTATTAACGGTAGAGTTTTGGTTACTAGCTACTATTTCTTTCTTATATCTTGGGGTAAGTATTTTCGCGACGCTTATTAATTCTTACATTAATGACATCACCTTCTGAGTAAGTTCTCCTTTTCCTTATTATAGTAACTGAGATCGAATACTTGCTTTTCTCGTATCCTACGAATTGTCTCTTTGCGGCAATTTTCAAGCATCTATGGATCACAACTAACATTTTGGCCAAATAATATTTCAACGGGTTTTCTATTTGTTGTCGAATGATATATTCCTTGACTGACCTCTCTAGTACCTCCTCAAAGGTACAGTGGGTTTTCTCAGTCTTGAGACATCTTATAATCTCTTGAAATGTCGAGTGGAAACATTGTCCGTTGGAACAACTTGTATAAGTTGACGTACGGTACACTTTAATGACGAACTCATTCTCTATCATATGATTAATGATATTAATCAAAAATTATTTTTTCGGGGATAAGAAAGAAGAGAATATCTCTCAAAGGCTGTTTAATGTCTTCGGAATCTCTTGATTTTATTGCCTTTGCTATCGCAAATTTAGAAAACTTATATATGGCTGTCATATCAAGTTGGACATTTTGTCCAGGAAATTGCGGAATGGCAGTTGATTTAATTTCTGGCTTAGCAGGATGACGATCATATTTATTTTCCTTGCAGACCACACAGTTATTTACTAAAGTACCTAAACTTTATTATTCATAAAAGGAAAATGGTATTTCTCGATTATCTGAATTTTATTTTCTGTGAGCTCTATTATGTGAACGCACTATTATATTTTCCTGTTCTTGCTCATTAGTCATATCGTCAACCTGAATTCGAGTAAATTTTACTTTATAACATTAAAGTGGAAAGGATATATCTCTTGGATTTGTTCCACAGTGAGTTCATCTAATACAGTTGATAACATATGGATTTAGATAGAGTTTAAAATATCTACTAACTTGTCTGAATCATATGATATTTCCATTACTATATGTCTATAGTACGTTGGAAAAACTATTTTAAATTCATACGAAGGATTTGGACCTTGGTTAAAAAAAACATTTGATTTTTGAATGCATTACATAAATCAAGCCATGGGATGAGCTTTCATCACTGTGTTCGCTTGATGTTAGCGTACTTATTTCGTTAATTCTTCCTTGTTTATAGTGTAGTTCGTAATTATATTCTTCTAAAATTGCCTTCCAGCGTTTCATATTACTGTTGTTATTTTTATTACTTAACGCATAAGTGAGTGATTGATGATCGGTATATATATTTTATTTTAGCAGTACCATATAAATAACTTCTTAGGGAATCTAATGTCCATATAATTGCTAACATTTCCTTCTCGTTAGCGGCATAGTTTTCCTCAGCCCTACTCAAAGTCCTAGATATAAAAACGATCGGTTTATTCTCTTGAGATAGCATTGCTCCAAGAGCAATTTTGGATTTGTTTTTATTCCTTTAGGAGAGATAACGAAACTTAGAAAATCAACTTTTTTAAAGAAATGGCATTTGTCCAATTTGACTTTCATATTTCATAAAGTGCTCTCTTAATAGATGGAGCATTTTTTAAGCCAAACGGTAGTCTTGTATATTCGTATTTTCCATTGTTAATGGAAAATCTATTTCTTCTATATCAGATTCTTTCAACGGGATCTGATGAAATCCGCTATTTAGATCAAGTACTGAGAAAAATTGGTTACATCCTAGCTGCGCAGGTACTTCACTAATGTTCGGCATTGGATATTTATTCGCTATGGTCACCGCATTGCACTGTTTATTTCCAGCTGAATCTGGCTTTTTCGGTACGATCCATACTGGTGAGTTGTAAGGTGGTCTTATTATACCATCTTTAAGCATAGTTTGAATTTGCTTTTCTACCTCTGATTTCATGGGGTAAGGATAGTATCGAGTATATACCTGTGTATCATCCTTTGTTCGAATTTCGCCTACTAGTTGTATAGGTTAGTTTCATATCTGGCTCCGCGAATATTTTAGGCATTTTTCCTGTACATTCTCTAATCATTTTGTACTGCTCTGCTTGTCATATGGTCTTCATTTATTTTAATTAGGTATATTGCTTCTGACTTCATCTGGTGAATTTTTATTTTAGACCCGCTTTCGAGCAAAATGTAACCGTCTCTTGCATGAATAACTGCTCCTAATTGTTTCAAACTATCATTACCTAAAATCCCATGAAATGATTTTAAGTTTTTTTAATAAAAACGATTTTTGTAGAGGTGAAATAAAAACGATTTTTAAAGATGCGAAACAAAAATGCAAATGCACGCTTATGAATTGTACTACAGGAAGGCCGTTCCAAGAGCTTTCTAAAACGCTATTACTTGGACAAATCGATCGTGAAATTATAGAGAATAATTGATTTTTGTTATTGTTCAAAAGTTATAAACGAGTTCCACTGTGCGAAAACTAAAAATATTGCAAGCTCATGGAATAGCACGTTGGAAAGCCCATGAGGTGTACTTTCAATATATAAACACTCCCGATACATTAATCGGGCAGATATTTTTTTTAAATATTTTTCCTAAAATCAAGTGTTTTCTAGAGGGAAACATAAAATGGCCCACTGTGCAGCAATAAAAAATAGTGCACGCTTATGAATAGTACTGCAGGAAAGGTCATTCCAAGAGCTTTCTAAAACGCTATTACTTGGCCAAATCGATCGTGAAATTATAGAGAAAAATTAATTTTTCTAATTTTTCAAAAGTTATCAACGAGTCCCAAAAATAACGAATTGGATGAACAATATATATAGGAGCTATAGCTATATCTGAACCGATTTCAATCAAATTTGGCATACTTATTTTCAGGCCTAATTTGGTTGTATGTACAAAATTCCATACTATTCGGGCTGACATTACAAGTTTGGTGCACAATAAAAAGACAAATCGGACGAAGATATATATGGGAGCTTTATCTAAATTTTCAATAGGGTTCGTCCTTGGGCCAAACAAATGATATGTGAAAACTTTCATCTAGATAGGGCAATATATGCGAACTGTACTTTGTTTACAAAAATACATGGACAGACGGACGGACATGCATAAGTCGACTCAGAATGTGATTCTATGCAGATCATCAAATGCACAAAGACATAATACCCTGACCACTTTGTGGTGTAGGGTATAAAAATTGTATTACTGTAATGCGTAAATAAACAAATAGCTCAGTCTACCAACGCGTGTACCTGACAAGAACAGCTGACAATGAGAAAAGCATGAACATGCCAAATGGGTTTGTCCTTCGGATTTATTAGTTTCATAGCAAATGCCAAGCGTTGAGGAAACTGCAATCTTGAGTGGGATTTCTGTTGCAATTAGAGAATTCGAGGTAGCTTCCCAGTAATAAGCGTATCCTCAATTAAATTGTTGTGTAGTTTTATATTGTTAGCCTAATATAATGCAAGCCATTGTAAAGGCATTGTGGGTCAATGCTTCTTAATAAAATCATATCCCAATCTGAACCGATTTCAATGTAATTTGACAATATTTACTATAACATCATTTCCATATTTCATTGAAATTGGTGCGTCAAATACGTGAAATTATTATTGTAACCAAATTCCGCTACACATTCTGAATATCATTGGAATCGGCTTATACATATCGTGTTTGGTGCACAACATACATGAAATCGGCCAATATATATATATGGTAGCCATATTCAAACCTCAACAGATTTCAATATAATATGACAATTTTTTTTTGTCTCTCTGTGTGAATGTCTTTGGCGTCGGACATACACATCGCATTGGGTGCATCAAATATGTGGGAGCTATATCCAAATCTGAATCGATTTCAATATAATTGGGAAAAAATTATTTTTGTTTCAAATTTCGTTCGGCATTCCAAACTTTATTGGAATCGAGCATAAAAATCGTGTTTGAGGCATCAAATAAACGAAATCGGTTGAAAATATATATGGGAACTATATCCAAATCTCAACCGATTTCAATATAATTTGGCAAGTTTATTTTTGTTCAAAATTCCGTTACGCATTCCAAATTTATACGCTGTATCTGTATTAGCTCAATAGTTATGTGCATATAAAATCTAAATTTTTGGTAGGCACCTCCGATTCTGATGCTATATCTCCAGTTACAAGTGGAATTTCAAAAAAATTTATAGGCTATGTTACTTCCAGGCGATGTTGTTGTATACTTGGAAATTTTCAAGAAAATCTGTTCAGCGGTTTTCGAGTCCATAAATTACAAACCAAAAACATACGTCCTCCACAACAAACACTGATTCCCTTTATGGAATACAGCTGAGGAGGCCAGACAATCGTGATGTATGTTTTTTTATCGATTGACATTCACTTAAAATGAATATAATACAAAGAGACAAAATACAATCTTAAAACACATTTACTACACACTGATTTAGTTATTATTTACAATTTTTTCTAATGCTCGCATATGAACGAATGTCATTTTATGGCTTTAATTTTTAGAATAGAGGTTTTGGTTTTTAAATATACATTCCCAGATCTTTTTCAAATATGCAATGATGGAGTGAGGTACGTATTTCAAGAGTGGAGGCATATCTTGAATTACGCAGTTAACGAGAAGAAAATGAAAAAAATAGGATTATTTTGCAGCGAGCAGCCACCTTCTCCTGAGTAATCCACACCACAAGTTGAAAAACGTTGCGAAAAAAGAAAGAGACAAGACGGCAGGTTTGATTACCTTTGTGTCTATGGGTCTGACTGGATAAATAAACAGACAACACCGAGTCAAAGTCCCCAGCCAGTGCCTCGCATGTCGAGAACTGAAGCACTCAGAGGACGAGCAAGATAGGATTAAAATAAAATTGCTCAACATTGTCTCAAATTGTAAACGATGAATGAATGAGGGGAGTTTTTAATTATTCAGTTCATGGTAGAAGAATATAGGTAGACGCATCGACACAGCTGCTGAGACAATGATCTGTCAAACCAATTCTGGAATTGAAAAATTCCAAAAAAATGGTGAATGAAAAATTATTTAAATTTGTAATGACGTCGTATAAGAAAACATATAAAAATGTACTTTTATTTGAAAAGACATTTAAAATTTTTCGGCATATCAATGTTCCCAAGCGTTTAAGCATCTACCTCTATTCTTCTACCATGATTCAGTTAAAAATGAATAATTTTTGCTTTTTAGTTTAATAAAATGAATTGTTTTTAGTTTTTAATAAAATTATGTCATTTTTTATTGCTTAGTATAATAAAGTATGAAAATATTATTTCATGTGTATATTTTTATTAAACTAATATGAAACTATTGCGGGGAAAATTGTCCAATCGGATGTGAAACGTAATAACTTATAAGTTCATCCCTGTATTATATGAAGCTGTTCTCCTGGCTGCCAACGTCGTTGAAAACGTCAATTTTTAAGAATCGGAATAATCGGCATTTGCATTTTTAAAAGCCGTCAAAAATCGGCAAAGATAAATTATTAAATTAAAATATATTAATAAAACAAATGAGTTCATTTATTAATATTATTATGTACACACTTTTATTAAAAAATAAAAATTCTATTTTGGTTAGATTTTTAAAATTTAAGTGTAACACAATGTATTTATTAAGGTCGTGGAAGAATTATCTTACATGCACTGCCCTTTGTCGTATGAGACTAAAAAAACAATGTTTTCCGAAATGGGTAATTTTTTATAGCTTATCAGGTTTGTCTGTATGTGGTTATTTCTTCTAGTAAACTATAATAACGTTACAATTAATATGTGTTTTTATTACATATTTTAAGTAAGTCATGGTCAAATCTATTTAATTTTAGGTTATCTTTAGAATAAAGTATTCCTTCAAATGAATCGTTCTCAAGTAAACTGCTGATTTTATTTTGTTAAGGTTTACCTTACTAAAAATTCGTTCCACATTTGTCTTGAGTTTTGTACGAATTTAGGCATAATTGGAAAAGCACCCATTTTTATACCCTCCACCATGGGTAGGAGGGTATATTAACTTTGTCATTCCGTTTGTAACACCTCTAAATATTCGTCGTAGACCCCATAAAGTATATATATTCATAATCAGCATAAAATTCTAAGACGATTTAGCGATGTCCGTCTGTCTGTCCGTCTGTCTGTCTGTCTGTCCGTCTGTCTGTCTGTCTGTCTGTTGAAATCACGATAGAGCCCACATTATTTGACGTAGACCTTTGAAATTTGGCACAAGTGTGTGTATTGTCCCTAGGATGGTTGGTATTGAAAATGAGATATATCGGTCCTCGTTCTGGTATAGTCCCCATATAACGGTACCTCCCGATATTCGGTATTTTGATGATTTATGCCACATTTTTTCACGGATTTATCTGAAAATTGGTATTTGTAGGTCATGACGGGTCCCTGAGCGTGTGGCAAAACATTGCATGTATAGGTCCACGTTTTGGTATAGCCCCCATATAACGGTACCTACCGATATTCGGTATTTTGATGATTTATGCCACATTTTTTCACGGATTTGTCTGAAAATTGGTATTTGTAGGTCACAACGGGTCCCTGAGCGTGTGGCAAAACATTGCATGTATAGGTCCACGTTCTGGTATAGTCCCCATATAACGGTACCTCCCGATATTCGGTATTTTGATGATTTATGCCACATTTTTTCACTGATTTGTGTAAAAGTTGGTATTTGTGGGTCATAATGGGTCCTAGTTCGTGTGGCGAAACATTGTAATTATAGGTGCACGTGTTGGTGTAGCCCCTATATAACGGTACCTCCCGATATTCGGCATTTTAATGTTTTTTGCCACATTTCTTCTAATGTTCTTTTACCCTAGGGTGGAGGGTATTAAAAGTTTGGCCCGGCCGAACTTAATGTTTTTTTACTTGTTTATTTTCATTTTTAAAAATTTCTTCAAAACATAGACAGTTTAACCTCCTAAGCTCTGATTCTAAAGATTTTTCATCAGTTTTTAAAATAAAAGTGTGGAAAAATAAATATCTAACAAAGAATTATTTCGCTTCCTCATTACTTTTCAGTATCAACCATGGTACAATAAGGAGGTAGAACAGCTTCGTAAAACTACAGAAATACAGCCCTGAGGCTATGACCGCTTCCTGTCAAATTTGCTTGCAACAAGTTGTTTTCATTTATTCCATATTTTTCCTTAATTTTTAAATCAGTTGAACAGCGGGAAAAATGAATGAAATGCATGGAGTTACTTTCAAAAATATGATCTAAACAGTTCTATCTTTCAATTCCATGGCAAAACTGGCGAATAGCTTTAATGCGCGTCTCGAAATTTACGCGTCTTCCTATCATTGATTTTGTTTTTATTTTTATACCCTCCACCTTGGAAAGGAGGGTATATTAACTTTGTCATTCCGTTTTTAACATCCTTAAATATTCGTCGTAGACCCCATAAAGTATATATATTCATAATCAGCATAAAATTCTAAGTCGATTTAACGATATCCGTCTGTCTGTTGAAATCACGATACAACTCACATTATTTGACGTAGAGCGCCAAAATTTAGCAGAGCAATTGGTATTGTGTCTAGGATGGTTGGTATTGAAAATGAGATATATCGGCCCACGTTCTGGTATAGTCCCCATATAACGATACCTCCCGATATTCGGTATTTTGATGATTTATGCCACATTTTTTCACGGATTTGTCTGAAAATTGGTATTTGTAGGTCATAACGGGTCCCTGTACGTGTGGCAAAACATTGTATGTATAGGTCCACGTTTTGCTATAGTCCCCATATAACGGTACCTCCCAATATTCGGTATTTTGATGATTTTTGACACATTTTTTCACGAATTTCACTGAAAATTAAGTAGTTGTAGATCATAATGGTTCCCAGTTCGTGTGGCGAGTTATTGTAATTATAGGTCCACGTTTTGGTATAGCCCCCTGAATGAGAAAAGAAAACCAACCGAATGGTTTGGCTGTTGTTTCAATTCTCTATCCGGCTTGAAGAACCAAATGTGGAAAATGAGAAAAGAAAGAACAACCTTATTCTTTGGATGTAGTTTCAATTCTAATTTTATTATGAAAATATTTTCCTTACGTACTACTGAAACTAATCTAATTTTCAATTATTCTTATCTATTCTAATACTGAATGGAGAACATTGCAGGGCTGCTTGTCATTTCATTCAAGTGGTCTTGTGCATCTACGGAGCGCATTGATATATGTGCGTGTGGGTCATAGCCTTTATGATCTCACACATTATCGTATGCGTCAGCGCACAAGATCACCGAATTGTTCACTGTGGTGTTTCATGGCGGCTGGGAAATATATAATTTTAGAATATTTATTGATTATTGCTAGATTTTCCCAGCGCCTCAACCGCACTCAAAAGTTTGTACAAAGTAGTTTGTACATTCTCCCGGGCGGCTTAAATGTGTATGTTAATAGTGCACTGTATTTTACTAAACTGAAAAATTGATTGTCATGAAATATTTAAATATAAATTAATGTAACTAAATATAGAAATAATGTAATATTCATTTAGGAAACCCCTTCCAGGAAACGACTCCACTGCTTAGCCCAGTCTCTCTTGCCGATACCACCATCTTTATCTGCCGGCTTCATTTTCCATGCTGTCCATCCGTCATCGCCCACGTAGCAAATCATTGCCATTGGCCTTATGGTAAGCTCCGGTTCGTCATCTTCCATTCTCACTGCCATTGTTGGTTTGCTCTTGATTTCTGTAAGGCAATACCCTTCAGGAGGCGGAACCAAAGAGCTTTGTTTTGCTTTTCCCACTTCATCGCTGTAGTCTTTTCCATATTCATTGGAAATGAAGGGGCCTTCTGTACGTAGAGGCTTTCCTTCTTTTTCCTCTTCTGCGATGTTTTCTTTTCCTCTAGAATCGTCGTCGTAATCAACATCCCCGTATCCGCCGAACATGTTGGGGCCTTCTGTATGCGAATCTATTCGTTTCTCATCGGGTGCTTTATTGGTCAGGGCGGATTCGGCCTCGGAATTTCCTCCTTCATCTCGTTCCTCAAATTGAGGACTTGCCGGCGGGAAACAACTCAGAATATTTACTTCTAAGCAGGGAATCAGTTGTTTGAACAGGTCATCTTTCTCAGCTTCGACGACTTGCCTTTCCTCTTGTTCCTTGCCCCTTTTTCTATTTTTGTTGGATTGTTGCAAACAGGCATATTGCTTTATTGTCTCCTCCAGTGATTTCAGCTCCTGCTGCCGCTGTAGCATCATCTCCTGGAGCACCCGAAACTGTTCCTGTGTTATTGCTGTATTGTTGTATTCGGGTGTGTTCACTGCCCTAGGATTTTCACGCTCCCCTTCTTGGAGCTTTTGATTTAGGAACTCATTTTCCATTTTTTGATTTTCAACTTTTGCTTTCTTTTTTTGCTTTTTTTAAATGTTGCCTTCTTGGCTCTTTTACTTTTATTTTTTTTTAATCTGTTTATTATTTAGTTGGGACTTTTAATGTCCTCTTCTCAAAATTGTATGTTTTCTTATTTGGGACTTTGTTGTCCTCTTTTCAAACTAATATATATGTATATTTTATTTTATTGGGACTTTTGTTGACCTCTTTTCACTTTTTTTTGCCCCTATGGCTTTTTTATTTTATTTTGGCTTTTATTTTACATTGGCTTTTTTATTTAATTAATCCCTTCGGCTAATTTTAAAATGCCCCTATGGTCTTACATTTAAAATGCCTCAACGGACTTTCTTTTCTGTAGAAATTCTCCTCTTACAATAAGGAGGTAGAACAGCTTCGTAAAACTACAGAAATACAGCCCTGAGGCTATGACCGCTTCCTGTCAAATTTGCTTGCAACAAGTTGTTTTCATTTATTCCATATTTTTCCTTAATTTTTAAATCAGTTGAACAGCGGGAAAAATGAATGAAATGCATGGAGTTTCTTTCAAAAATATGATCTAAACAGTTCTATCTTTCAATTCCATGGCAAAACTGGCAAATAGCTTTAATGCGCGTCTCGAAATTTACGCGTCTTCCTATCATTGATTTTGTTTTTATTTTTATACCCTCCACCTTGGAAAGGAGGGTATATTAACTTTGTCATTCCGTTTTTAACATCCTTAAATATTCGTCGTAGACCCCATAAAGTATATATATTCATAATCAGCATAAAATTCTAAGTCGATTTAACGATATCCGTCTGTCTGTTGAAATCACGATACAACTCACATTATTTGACGTAGAGCGCCAAAATTTAGCAGAGCAATTGGTATTGTGTCTAGGATGGTTGGTATTGAAAATGAGATATATCGGCCCACGTTCTGGTATAGTCCCCATATAACGATACCTCCCGATATTCGGTATTTTGATGATTTATGCCACATTTTTTCACGGATTTGTCTGAAAATTGGTATTTGTAGGTCATAACGGGTCCCTGTACGTGTGGCAAAACATTGTATGTATAGGTCCACGTTTTGCTATAGTCCCCATATAACGGTACCTCCCAATATTCGGTATTTTGATGATTTTTGACACATTTTTTCACGAATTTCACTGAAAATTAAGTAGTTGTAGATCATAATGGTTCCCAGTTCGTGTGGCAAGTTATTGTAATTATAGGTCCACGTTTTGGTATAGCCCCCTGAATGAGAAAAGAAAACCAACCGAATGGTTTGGCTGTTGTTTCAATTCTCTATCCGGCTTGAAGAACCAAATGTGGAAAATGAGAAAAGAAAGAACAACCTTATTCTTTGGATGTAGTTTCAATTCTAATTTTATTATGAAAATATTTTCCTTACGTACTACTGAAACTAATCTAATTTTCAATTATTCTTATCTATTCTAATACTGAATGGAGAACATTGCAGGGCTGCTTGTCATTTCATTCAAGTGGTCTTGTGCATCTACGGAGCGCATTGATATATGTGCGTGTGGGTCATAGCCTTTATGATCTCACACATTATCGTATGCGTCAGCGCACAAGATCACCGAATTGTTCACTGTGGTGTTTCATGGCGGCTGGGAAATATATAATTTTAGAATATTTATTGATTATTGCTAGATTTTCCCAGCGCCTCAACCGCACTCAAAAGTTTGTACAAAGTAGTTTGTACATTCTCCCGGGCGGCTTAAATGTGTATGTTAATAGTGCACTGTATTTTATTAAACTGAAAAATTGATTGTCATGAAATATTTAAATATAAATTAATGTAACTAAATATAGAAATAATGTAATATTCATTTAGGAAACCCCTTCCAGGAAACGACTCCACTGCTTAGCCCAGTCTCTCTTGCCGATACCACCATCTTTATCTGCCGGCTTCATTTTCCATGCTGTCCATCCGTCATCGCCCACGTAGCAAATCATTGCCATTGGCCTTATGGTAAGCTCCGGTTCGTCATCTTCCATTCTCACTGCCATTGTTGGTTTGCTCTTGATTTCTGTAAGGCAATACCCTTCAGGAGGCGGAACCAAAGAGCTTTGTTTTGCTTTTCCCACTTCATCGCTGTAGTCTTTTCCATATTCATTGGAAATGAAGGGGCCTTCTGTACGTAGAGGCTTTCCTTCTTTTTCCTCTTCTGCGATGTTTTCTTTTCCTCTAGAATCGTCGTCGTAATCAACATCCCCGTATCCGCCGAACATGTTGGGGCCTTCTGTACGCGAATCTATTCGTTTCTCATCGGGTGCTTTATTGGTCAGGGCGGATTCGGATTCGGCCTCGGAATTTCCTCCTTCATCTCGTTCCTCAAATTGAGGACTTGCCGGCGGGAAACAACTCAGAATATTTACTTCTAAGCAGGGAATCAGTTGTTTGAACAGGTCATCTTTCTCAGCTTCGACGACTTGCCTTTCCTCTTGTTCCTTGCCCCTTTTTCTATTTTTGTTGGATTGTTGCAAACAGGCATATTGCTTTATTGTCTCCTCCAGTGATTTCAGCTTCTGCTGCCGCTGTAGCATCATCTCCTGGAGCACCCGAAACTGTTCCTGTGTTATTGCTGTATTGTTGTATTCGGGTGTGTTCACTGCCCTAGGATTTTCACGCTCCCCTTCTTGGAGCTTTTGATTTAGGAACTCATTTTCCATTTTTTGATTTTCAACTTTTGCTTTCTTTTTTTGCTTTTTTTAAATGTTGCCTTCTTGGCTCTTTTCCTTTTATTTTTTTTTAATCTGTTTATTATTTAGTTGGGACTTTTAATGTCCTCTTCTCAAAATTGTATGTTTTCTTATTTGGGACTTTGTTGTCCTCTTTTCAGACTAATATATATGTATATTTTATTTTATTGGGACTTTTGTTGACCTCTTTTCACTTTTTTTTGCCCCTATGGCTTTTTTATTTTATTTTGGCTTTTATTTTACATTGGCTTTTTTATTTAATTAATCCCTTCGGCTAATTTTAAAATGCCCCTATGGTCTTACATTTAAAATGCCTCAACGGACTTTCTTTTCTGTAGAAATTCTCCTCTTCTTCTGAAGAATATCTACATTTTCTTGTAGAGAGTCTCTTACCACTGGTGGGGGAAAACTCCTACAATTTTCTCTTTTGTGGTCGCTAGTTCTTCTCACTTTATAAAAAAGTGAAGGCTCGATTGACCAAATGTAAAAAGGCGAGAAAAGAAAACCAACCGAAGGGTTTGGCTGTTGATTCAATTCTGTTTTTATTTCAAAAATATTTCCCTTACGTACTACTGAAACTAATCTAACTTAACCTAGTCGCAGCCACACAATTGTTCTTATCTATTCTAATATTGAATGGAGAACATTGCAGGGCTGCTTATCATTTCATTCTAGTGGTCTTGTGCATCTACTGAGCGCATCGACATCTGTGCGTGTGGGTCATAACCTTTATTATCTGACACATTATCGTATGCGTCAGCGCACAAGATCACCGAATTGTTCACATGTGGTATTTTATGGCGGCTGGGAAATATGTAATTTTTGAATATTAATTGTTTATTGCTAGTTTTTCCCAGCGCCTCAACCGCACTCAAAAGTATGTACAAATTATTTTGTACATTCTCCCGGGCGGCTTAAATCCGTATATTTTAGTGGACTGTATTAGAAATTAAATGGGCGTAGAACAGGACTATATAAAAAATATTAAGATATTTAGATTTAAAACTAATTATACTATACTACATAAATTACCCTAGGTGACCGCTTGCAGGAAACGGCTCCACTTTTCTATCCAGCCTCTCTTGCCGATACCACCATCATTACCCACGTAGCAAATGATTGCCATTAGCTTTATTGTAAGCTCCGGTTTGTTTTTTCCCACTTCTTCGATAAATTCATTTCCATACTCGTTGGAAATGAAAGGGCCTTCTGTACGTAGAGGCTTTCCTTCTTTTTTCTCTTCTGCTATGTTTTCTTTTCCTCTACAATCGTTGTCGTAATCAACATATTCGCCGAAAATCTTGGATCCTTCTGTGCGCAGCGGCTTCTCTTCTTTTTCCACTTTTCGATTATTTTGAAGTAACTTGATATGTTCCTCCTGGAGTGGTTTTTCATCAGTCAGTGTGGGTGCGACTCCAGAATTTCTTTCCACATCTCGTTTCTCACAATAAGGACTTGCCGGCGGGGAAAAATTCCCAGAATTACCTTCCAAGCCTGGAATCTGTTTTCGTTCAACAGCATTATGTCCCTCTCTTACACTTGATAGTTGTTTGGACAAGTCATTTTTCTCAGCTTCCAAGACTTGCCGCGCTCTTTCCGAGCTAGCAATTTTTTCATTGACTTTCTCTAACTTCGTTTTCAGATGTCGCACTTGATCTTTCTGAACACGATGTTTTTCTTCGAATTGTTCATCTTTGGCCCGCAGGTTTTCCTCAGATTTGGCGAGCAGATATTTTTCGTGGGCCTTCGCATTTCTCAATATCATTTCACTTTTTTCCACTTCGACTACTAGTTGAGAACGCAATTCGATTGCTTGTCCATGCAGAGATTGTAAATTGTTTTCATAGGCTTGCATTTGTTCGTGCAAACCATCTTCTAATTCTCTGTCGTAATTTTCCTTTGTTTCGACATAGTTAACTTGTCTGTTTTCTTCCACTTGCTTTTCCCAAGTTAGATAGTCACATTTCAGCGAGAGTATCCATCGTTTTATCGAATCTTCGATTTCTTAATCGATGTCCAAGTCTGTGTAATTGCGACTCCGGGTAGCTAAAAGCTTCATTGCCGATAACATACACATATCCACATCACAGGGTACTGTCTTCATATGGGTTGGAAGATATTTTTTTGTGTGAACCCTAAAGTACCGTCGTAACTGGTAATATGTATTTTCTACCAGTACCTTCCATGCCGCGACGTGTTTCACCTTTTCAAAGGCTAACGTCGACGTTAATAACTGGAAATAGTCTGCCAAAGTGCTGATATCTTCTTCCATTTCTTTAAACATTTTTAAATTTAAAGGTTTTAGATGGGACTATTTGTTCTCTTTTAAAAACTTTTTTATATTGCCTTCTTGGCTTTTTTTCTATTTGTTTTTTTATTTTTTCCAGTTGGGACTTTGAGGTCATCTTTTCCCAAATTTTATGTTTTTTATGTGGGATTGTTGTTGTCCTCTTTTTGTTATGTTTTTTTTAATTTGTCCCGTGGGTCTTTTTTTTAATATATATTTTTAAATTTTGTCTTTAACATATTCTTATCTATTCTAATACTGAATGGAGAACATTGCAGGGCTGCTTGTCATTTCGTTCAAGTGGTCTTGTGCATCTATTGAGCGAATCGATATCTGTGCGGGTGGGTCATAACCTTTATATTCTCACACATTATCGTATGCGTCAGCGCACAAGATCACCGAATTGTTCACTATGGTGTTTTATGGCGGCTGGGAAATATATAATTTTAGAATATTTATTGATTATTGCTAGATTTTCCCAAAACAATTAATACATACACAAAATTGGTAGAAGTCGGGCACACTTAGAAAAAAAAATGTAATCAGATGGTAGCTCCACCTTACCTTTTTATTGTACCATGGATCAACAAGTTTTAAACATTTAAATGAATTTAAATCAAAAAGTTTTAATATTTGATTTGAAAGTGCTATATAAAAATTAGTTTTGTTTTCAATTCATTTTTGTGAGGTCTTGTCTAGGAAATAACATATTTTGCATATAAACCTAAATATACTTAATTATATTCTAAAACATTTTTGTATCCATAAAGTCTGTTAAATGAGTATTATCTCCTTTAACATCCTGTTTTATGGAGTTACTTAAGACGCTTTTAAATTATTAACATTGAGAGTATATTTCAAAATATAGAGAGATATATTTTATTTGTGTCATTTAGATGTTCTAAAAATAATTTGGCAACGTTTTATTCCGTATTAAATTAAAATGGGTGACAATTTGTGTCGTTCGTTAAAACACGTCATTCTTGAGACAAAAATAAAAAAATCGGCATTTTCCATTTTAGAGTGAAAAATCGTCAAAATGCCGATATATCGGCAAAAAAGGCAGCCCTGGCTGCGCCACAGGCCTATAATAATTGCAGTGCTATATTCTTGGTCGACACATACCATGGTAGAAGAAGATAGATAGATGTATCAACGCTTGGGAACATTGATATGTCAAAATTTTTTATTTAATAAGTATATTTTTAAATGCTTTCATGTACGACGCAAATCGGTGGTTCTTACAAGATACATTTTTCAACAATTTTAAAAAAATTTCAATAATTTTTCAATTCAATTCTAAAATCGGTTTGACAGTTCATTGTCTCAGCAGCTGTGTCGATGAGACTACCTGTATTCTTCTACCGTGACATATACTAAAAAAATGTTCATGCTCATATTAAAAATGGTGGAGAAGTCGCTCCAACGAATTAGTGCGGAAAACTTGTATTTGTACCGGAAGTTACTTCCTCTTTTGACAGATCCAGTTGACCCTCACACAACTGTTGACCGAATTATGAGTTCCACATAACTCCATCGTCGCTTTGGGAAGCGTAATTGTTCGTTTTTATACCCTCCACCATACTATGGAGGGTATATTAATTTTGTCATTCCGTTTGTTACTCCTCGAAATACTCATGTCAGACCCAACAAAGTATATATATTCTTGATCAGCGTAAAATTCTAAGACGATTTAGCCATGTCCGTCTGTCTGTTGTAATCACGCTATCTTTCGAACAATTTGAGATAGAAGGCTAAAATTTTGCACACATGTATATTTTGCCAGAAGGCAGGTTAAGTTCGTAAATGGGCCATGAAGGTCCAAGTTATCATATAGCTCCCATATAACGGTACCTTCCGATATTCGGTATTTTGATGATTTTAGCGACATTATTCGCCGGAATTGTTTCAAATTTGGCATTTGAAGTTCGTAATGTATACTACATCCTAAGTCAAAAAATGAGCCATGTAGGTTCACGTCTTCATATAGCCCCCATATAATGGAACCCCCCATATTCGGTATTTTGATGATTTTAGCGACATTGTTTACCGGAATCGTTTCAAATTTGGTATTTGAAGTTCGTAATGTATACTACATCCTAAGTCAAAAAATGGGCCATATAGGTCCACGTCTTAATAAAGCCTCCATATACCGTACCCCCCGATATTCGGTATTTTGATGATTTTAGCGACATTGTTTACCGGGATTGCTTCAAATTTCGCATGTGAAGTTCGTAATGGATACTTCAGCCCATGTCAGAAAATTGTCTGTGCAGGTCCACGTCTTCGTATAGCCCCCATATAACGGTACCCCCCATATTCGGAATTTTGATGATTTTAGCTACATTATAAACAGACGTTTCTTCAAGTTTCGCATTCAAATATTGTAATAACTTATGACAAAAGTTGTCTATGCAGGTCCACATCGTCGTATAGGCATTCGTATTTTTAAGATTTTAACAGAATTTTTAACGGATTTTATATTTTAGAAATTGCCAAATTTGTACCAAGGGTATTAAAGGGTATTAAACTTACAGCTTTTTTACTTGTTTTGGCTCATTTTTAATTTCTTTAATAATCTTTCTTTAACCTTTGTTTATAACATACAAATTGTTTTGTTTCGACAAACCAGCTAATTGCTTGCTAGTTTTTGCAGGGATTCCGTCTGTTTACTTTTCAAAGAATAAAACTACTTTATTTTCTCTGAGAGAAGTTGGTGGACAATTCCTGCAGGAAAAGTAACCAGACACATCAAATATGTACGGAATTAAATGTCAGAGTTCGATAAGCAAGTTGAATTGACGTGATTGCCATCAATGGCGCCAACACAATTGGGTAAATCCCAGATTGTGTAAAAATCAATAGCGATTCGTTTCCACTAATTTTCCAAAACACTTCGAATGTTAAGCGGACCCTTACGATTACATGTATGTACATATTTATAAGCACTGGGGAAATTGACGGCATATTGGAGGAGATGAAATGTGCTCCTCTCCATATATTTATATATATATATCTACTAAACTTCGAAAACACATTTAATCGCTTTTTGAATAATTTCACTTTTTTATTCCGGTATCTTTCGTTGTCATCACAGAATTGTTACTTTTATTATGGAACAATTTTCATGTGACAAATATCTTGCAGTGCATGTTATAGACGACATCTGCTGATTCGATTTTTTTGTAATCCTTTGACTCCTGTGTCAACAGATACGTCCTCCACAACAAACACTGATTCCCTTTATGGAATACAGCTGAGGAGGCCAGACAATCGTGATGTATGTTTTTTTATCGATTGACATTCACTTAAAATGAATATAATACAAAGAGACAAAATACAATCTTAAAACACATTTACTACACACTGATTTAGTTATTATTTACAATTTTTTCTAATGCTCGCATATGAACGAATGTCATTTTATGGCTTTAATTTTTAGAATAGAGGTTTTGGTTTTTAAATATACATTCCCAGATCTTTTTCAAATATGCAATGATGGAGTGAGGTACGTATTTCGAGAGTGGAGTTAACGGGGAAGAAAATGAAAAAAATAGGATTATTTTGCAGCGAGCAGCCACCTTCTCCTGAGTAATCCACACCACAAGTTGAAAAACGTTGCGAAAAAAGAAAGAGACAAGACGGCAGGTTTGATTACCTTTGTGTCTATGGGTCTGACTGGATAAATAAACAGACAACACAGAGTCAAAGTCCCCAGCCAGTGCCTCGCATGTCGAGAACTGAAGCACTCAGAGGACGAGCAAGATAGAATTAAAATAAAATTGCTGAGACAATAATCTGTCAAAATTATTTAAATTTGTAAATATTGTTGAAAAACGCGTATTATAATAAGCTTCGAATGACATCGTATAAGAAAACATATAAAAATCTACTTATATTTGAAAAGATATTTAAAATTTTTCGGCATATCAATGTTCCCAAACGATTATGCATCTTCCTCTATTCTTCTACCATGATTCAGTTAAAAATTAATAATTGTTGCTTTTTTGTTTAATAAAATGAATTGTTTTTAGCAAAATTATATCATTTTTTATTGCTTAGTATAATAAAGTATGAAAATATTATTTCATGTGTATTTTTATGAAACTACTGCGGGGAAAATTGTCCAATCGGATGTGAAACGTCATAGCTTATAAGTTCATCCCTGTATTATTTGAAGCTGTTCTCCTGGCTGCCAACGTCATGAAAAAAATAAATATTCTATTTTGGTTAGATTTTTAAAATTTAAGTGTAACACAATGTATTTATTAAGGTCGTGGAAGAATAATCCCTTTGCCGTATGAGACTAAAAAAATAATGTTTTCCGAAATGGGTAATTTTTATAGCATATCAAGTTTGTCTGTATATGGTTATTTCTTCTAGTAAACTATAATTACGTTACAATTAGTATGTGTTTATACCCTACACCACAAAGTGGTCAGGGTATTATGTCTTTGTGCATTTATTTGTAACAGGCAAAAGAAAACGAGACAGATCCAAAGTTCCTTTTGATGATCTGCATACAATCACATTCTGAGTCGATTTATGCATGTCCGTCCGTCCGTCCGTTGTAAACAAAGTACAGTTCGCATTTATTGCCCTACCCAGATGAAAGTTTTCACAGATCATTCGTTTAGCCCAAGGACGATCCCTATTGAAATTGGAGATAATCGGTCAAAATTTAGATGTAGCTCCCATATATATGTTCGTCCGATTTGCCTTTTATTGTGCACCAAACTACCATATATACTGTTCATAAATACATTTGCTAAATTTTATCGAGATCGGTTCAGATTTGGATATAGCTCCAATATATAACTTCGTCCGATATACTTTTTATTGTGCACCAAACGTCTAATATTCGTCTAATATACGACCGAATTGAGTCTAGAAGCTAGTATGTCAAATTTGGTGAAGATCGCGTCATATTTAGCTATAGCTCCCATATATATTGTTCATCCGATTTGTTATATATGTTACCCACAATCGTAATATGCACTCCGCGATATTCAGGGAAATATTCCATATATATATATATATGGAACCTATATGCAAATCTGAACCGATCTCGATAAAATTTGGCATAGATATTTCTGAGCTGTATTTGATATGTGCATATTACGATTGTGGGTAACATATATAACAAATCGGATGAACAATATATATGGGAGCTATAGCTAAATATGACCCGATCTTCACCAAATATAGCTAAAAATTCGTTCCACAATTGTCTCGATTAGGAATTTAGGCAAAATTAAAAAAGCACGCATTTTTTATTTCAGAATTTTTTCCAAAAAGTTTTAAAATTTATTTTAACATTTTCATTTTTTATTACATATTTTAAGTAAGTCCTGGTCAAATTTATTTAATTTTAGGTTATCTTTAGAATAAAGTATTCCTTCAAATGAATCGTTCTCAAGTAAAATGCTGATTTTATTTTGTTAAGGTTTACCTAACTAAAAATTCGTTCCACATTTGTCTCGATTAGGAATTTAGTCAAAATTAAAAAAGCACGCATTTTTTATTTCAGAATTTTTTCCAAAAAGTTTTAAAATTTATTTTAACATTTTCAAAATTTTCTTCAAAACTTAGACAGTTTAACCCCCTAAGTTCGGATTCTAAAGATTGTTCATCAGTTTTTAAAATAAAAGTGTGGAAAAATAAATATCTAACAAAGAATTATTTCGCTTCCTCATTACTTTTCAGTATCAACCATGGTACAATAAGGAGGAAGTACAGCTTCGTAAAACTACAGAAATACAGCCCTGAGGCTATGACCGCTTCCTTTCAAGTTTGCTTGCAACAAGTTGTTTTCATTTATTCCATATTTTTCCTCATTTTTAAAATCAGTTGAACAGCGGGAAAAATGAATGAAATGCATGGAGTTTCTTTCAAAAATATGATCTAAACAGTTCTATCTTTCAATTCCATGGCAAAACCGGCGAATAGCTTTAATGCGCGTCTCGAAATTTTCGCGTCTTCCTATCATTGATTTTGAAAATATTTTGTTTTTATTTTCAAAACAATTAATACATACACAAAATTGGCAGAAGTCGTGAAAACTTAGAAAAAATGGTATCAACAAGTTTTAAACATTTAATGAATTAAAATCAAAGAGTTGTAATATTTGAAAGTGCTATATAAAAATTAGTTTTTTTAATTAATTTTAGTCAGGTTTTATTTAGGAAATAACACATTTTGCATATAAACCTAAATATACTTAATTATATTCTAAAACATTTTTTTTATCCATAAAGTCTGTTAAATGAGTATTATCTCCTTTAACATCCTGTTCTATGGAGTTACTTAAGATGCTTCTAAATTATATATTTCAAAATAGAGAGATATATTTTATTTGTTTCATTTAGATGTTCAAAAGAGAATTTGGCAACGTTTTATTCCATATTAAATTAAAATGGGTGACAATTTCGTTATCGTTAAACACGTCATTCTTGAGGCAAAAATCGGAAAATCGGCATTTTCCATTTTTAGAGTGAAAAATCGTCAAAATGCCGATATATTGGCAAAAATGGCAACATTTGCTGCGCCACAGGCCATTAATTATTGCAGTACCATATCTCGGTCGACACATACCATTTTTAAATTTATCAAGATTCGTGGTTGAGATTTCGAAGCGTACGGATCAAAAGGAACTGAGCTGTGAAGCGTAAAAAGGAAATTATATTTGGTGGAAACAAGAAGGAAAAAAAATAGTGAGTAACTATAAGAAGTTGCTGTATTTGTGCTGTGGAGCGTCGTTTACAGTTTTTGTGCTGCATAGTAGAGCCAAGATTACCATTTGGTGGAAGATTTGTGTTTTGACGGTGGAGCGGCAAAAACACATCTGTGCAAATGGTAAATTGATGTGCCCTACAACAAATCATAAAATTGTGTGTTTTTTTTCCCCGAAAATCAACTTAAAAGTGATTTCGGGATTGTGTGATGATGGCCGAACAAATTATTGCGAACGTTGTGGCTGTGGACACAGCAGTAACTGTACCTCAGTTTGAAGGTACCGTTATCAAAGATGACGCTGACAATATGTGCGTCGCTGATGTATGTGTGTCGACCAGAAAGAAAAGGGTGTTCGACGCTGTTGATGTATGTGAAGGCAGAGGCGAGGCTGGTGAGAACAGAAGTGGCAAAAGCAAAAATGACAAGGCAAGTTCCAATACAAGGGATTTTGTCAAAATCAAAGAAGAGGCGTGTTAATGAAGAGACGCTGCTGTACACAGAGGATCATAAGGGTAAGATCATGGTATTAGTGGATACAAGTGAAGTATGGTCTTTACTTTTTTGAAAAAATCAAAGGTATTAAGGCAAAAGAATTCGAAAAAATTAAACAAGTAGACGCAATCGGTGCAACTTTATATAAATCACCTTTGAAACAATGGAAGCGGCAAATATGTTCACCTGTAATGAAGAAATTAAGAAACGTAATATGAGGGTGTTTATTCAGAATTTTTTTTTCAAACTTTCGGAATTCTAAGAAGTTTTCCAGTTTCGTATTCCGACGATGAACTGCTTAAAGGGATTGTGTCGGATAGAAAGCTAGCCTTTGTGACGAGGTTCACAAAGAAAGACGATAGTATAGAATCAGGGTTTAGACCCACTGAGACAATCAAGGTCGGTTTTTACGGTGATGACACCCCTCATCCACTTTTTATCCAGCCATCAGGCAATGTTTCAACTGCGGGCGCTGTGACATACAAAGCTTGGTTGCAGATCTAACCCCAGATGCAGTAAATGTGGTAAAGAAGATTGCAATATGACTTGTACCATCAGAAGCTGTGTCTTTGTAAAAGATCTGATCACGTATGTGATGGGCAAAAGAAATAGAAATCAACAAAATTATGACCCGGAAAAAGATGTCCAAAAAAGAAGTTCAAAACAGATTTGATCTATTATATGACGAAGCCAACTTTCCCTCTCTACCAACTAGTAGTGGTAGTTGGGGGAAATCAAAGAAGGCCCACAAATTAAAACAATTGATGATGACGTCAATGAGGTGTTGACACCATTCACATACAACTTTGTGGAAAAAAACCAAAAAAAACCGCACATACATAGGCTTGGTGTCAAAATCGAGAAGCGGTTTTTTGAGGAACCACATCCATCAAGCCCAGTTTATATAAAAGAAGACCAAAAACTCACTGAACTGGTAAAAGTTACCAAAGAACTTCTTAAATTCATGTATGATTTTTTTTTTTAAAAGAATGAAAATCAAGTTGCAGTTGATGCTGTTCAACATTTTCAACATATGATTCAAAAATGTGGTGTAACATCCAATTACCTTTGAAATTAAAGCGGATAAGACAAAAGGCTATAACTTCTTACACAAAGCAAAATTATTGAAAGCGCTTGGTGAGCTAGACCTAGAACCTGACATGTCGTCCATAGAGGATGCCATAAGTTCTGAAATTAAAGCCGCATCTAGCACTTTAAGTGCCAACAGGACACCAAAGTATTGGAGGAATGATTTTTTCACTGTTGCATATCGAAACCAACTTGCAGGGAGGAAATACCCAACTTACAAAAATCTATCCAAAGCGAGCCAAGAAGTAGAAAATTGGAAAACGAAGGTCAATATGGCGAAAAATTATAGTTTCCTTGCTAAAATTAATGACTTTACAAAAATGCAAACCCAAGAGAAGCTTGGAAACTTGGAAACAATGTAAGAAACAGAAAGTCTGCTGAGGTAAGACCATGGAACTATGATAGGAGCAGCCACTATCTTCAGTATATAAAAGATCAAGTACCTGGTGATGAGCTAGAAATACCTAGTTATAGCGATCAACATAAAAGCCACGATCATATCATTTTTTGACTTTGACCATTTTGAGAAAATACTATCGGAAAAGAAAAAAGGGTCTGCTGGAGGGCATGACAAAATAACATATGAGATGATCAATGCGCTACCCGGCATTTCTAAAAGAGCCATTCTGACAGCTCTATATAATGCCTTTTTAGAGAACACTATTAAGGATAACTGGACTTAAGCGTTATGTCAAATTATCGCCCAATATCTCTAATTTCTGTTTTTATGAAATCCATCAATTTAATTCTAAAAGATAATCAGGTACAATTCATTGATGAAAACGAAATTATTTCAGCGATATCCTTTGCATATAAATGCTTAAATGAATTTCTTCACCGTGTGGCACTACTAAAGGCAAACAACTATAAAGTACCAGTCTTGTCGCTGGACATAAACAATGCCTACAACTGTGTGCGAGTTGATATTCTGGGTCAGCTTTTGAGAAAGCTCAACTTCAATGTTTCAATAGTGAATTGGATTATAATTTTTTTTTATCTAAAAGGATATTGAGACTCGATGACAAAGAAGTTGTGGTGACAAATGGCATACCACATGGAAGCTGTTTATCTACTCTGCTCTTTAACATCTACACAGCAAATCTTCATAAATTGGAAGATAATAAAACATTAATTTTTCAATATGCCGATGACTTCCTTTTGATGGTCTTTGATCACAATTTTTACATTGCTTTGCAACACTTACAAACTAAGGCAGTGGCTTTTCAAAGGATATGTGATATAAATTTATCCTTCAACCCAGAAAAGTCGAGGACGATTGATCATGCTGAATGTCGATGGATGCAGAATAGAACAGGTGAAAAAATGAAATTCTTGGGCAGAATTATATCAAATTCCCTATCGATTAAAGACCACTATTCACATATCAAGAATCCAGTAAGCAACAGATCTAGACTTCTCAAATGCCTTACTCCCCCTAAAGGAGGTCCACATCCAAAAGTGTCTCTGAATTTATATAAATGCCTTGTGAGAGCTAAAGTAGACTATGGTAGAACCTGTTGCCATCTACGAAGAACATTACGCCTAATGAGGTCATTTTTTCTGCCTTCAATTGTGAGTTGTCCTTTTATAAAAATAATAATTTTTTATATTTTTGCAACAGATGCCTCGGTAAACTTTGAGTCCACCGGATGTGGGGTTTACAATATAACAAAAGACTTCAAATTTCTTTTCAAAATTGACTTCAAGTCCTCGTCACTGTTTGGAGAACTTTTTGCCATAAAAAAGGGTCGGGAAATTGCGACAAAGAATGGATACACGGATGCGTTATTTTCACAGATAGCCTTACAGCGAGCAGGGCTTTAAACTCAGCTGATTCGACAAATTATCTGGTTGCTGAATGTCACAATGTTTTGTAAAGATCTTCTATTGGAAAATGTCACATTGTCTGGATCCCTGCGCACAGAGGCATTAGAATCAACGAAGAGGTTGACCTGCTTGCCAAACAAGCCTCTCTCGTTGGTGCTCCTGTAGACGTACATTTAACACCAAAGGAGGCTTTTTCCAGAATCGAAAATCTGGTTAAAGATGACTGGAATGAAGAATTCACAACATTATCTGAAACAAAAGGCAGTCACTTCTTTCAGATTATAAACAACATATATGAAAACCCATTGTTTTTTAAAATAAAGTTCGGGCCTCGTGACACCAAGCTAATTAACAGACTGATTCCTGGACATACTATAGACAAAAAGTACCTACACCGGATAGGAGCTGCAGACATAAATTTGTGCGAGACATGCGCAATGCCGGAAACCGCTCACCACTGGATTTTTGATTGCGTAAGATTCTATAACATAAGAAGAAACAAGTAAAGCTACCTCTCCACTAGGTTTCCGTGAGTTAAAAACTTTTTAAAAAAAATCATCCAACAAAAATTTAACTTCAATTATACATATTCTTTTCCACGATATTTATACTGTATTGCAGTAATCGAAATTATTTGTACATGGAAAACATTTTGCAACAAACGCTCATTGGATGGTAATCGATTTTACTGGTCTGCCAATTATTTTGGAAAAGCAAATCATTGGATTGGACGTTCATTCATTAAGATTCTACCTTAATTTGGAATACAACCTGGCATTTTGTATCCTGTGATCCAAAAAAAATGTTTTATCAGAAATAAGTATATTTTTATATGCTTTCATATACGATACAAATCGGTGGTTCTTATAATATGCATTTTTTAACAATTTTTAAAATTGCAATAATTTTTCAATTCAATTCCAAAATCGGTTTGACAGTTCATTGCCTCAGCAGCTGTGTCGATGCGACTACCTGTATTCTTCTACAATGACATATACTAAAAAATATAAATTGGTCATGCTCATATTAAAAATGGTGGAGAAGTCGCTCCAACGAAATAGTGCGAGAAACTTGTATTTTACCGGGAATTACTTCCTCTTTTGGCAGATCCATTTATATATATATATATATATATATATATATATATATATATATATATATATATATATA
Organism: Musca domestica; assembly: GCF_030504385.1. Lineage (NCBI taxonomy): Eukaryota > Metazoa > Arthropoda > Insecta > Diptera > Muscidae > Musca > Musca domestica. The sequence continues at coordinate 9,379,500 of NW_026712346.1, forward strand.
TATATATATATATATATATATATATATATATATATATATATACTGTGAGCGTCAAATGAAAGTAAACACCTCATATTAATTAACAAAAAACTTAATTTTATTAACACAAAGAGCGATATAAAAAAACTAAATATTATAAATAATGAGTAATAATAGACTAAACAAAAGTGCAAAAAAAAAAAAAAAACAAGAATATAAAATAATGGAAAATAAATAAAAATTGACTTCATATAATTTTTTCTCTAATTTAGCGCGTCAAATGAAGGTAAACACTGCTAAATACATGTCCTTAAATTAATTTAATTTTTACTTTTTAGTATTTTGTTTGGAGTCCTTTCGATTTAATTACTGATTCCAACCTCCAAGGCATTATTTCAACAATTTTTTTTGTGAACTCAGGTGGAATTTTGCTCCATTCATCCAGTAACGCTGCCTTTAGATCATCTTTGGAAGAAATATTTCTTTCTCTTACTTTTTTGTCCAAATATTCCCAAAGATGGTCGATTGGATTAAGGTCTGGGGATTGTGGAGGATGATCAAGTTTTTTTAGCAGAATGTTTGGGATCATTATCTTGTTGGAATATCCATTGCCCTGTTAAGCCCAATTTTTCTACACTAGGATCAACATTGCGCTGTAGAACTTTGAGGTAATCTTCTTTTTTCATTGTTAATTCTATAAATTCCATTTTGCCGGCCCCCGATGCTGCCTTGCATCCCCAGACCATTACGGATCCTCCACCATGTTTCACTGTTTTAGCCACGCAGTTATCCTTAAAAGCTTCGTTGGCACTACGCCATATTTTTGGAGGTTTTTTGGCACCAAATATCTCGAATTTGCTCTCATCCGTAAACATTATATTTTCCCAAAATGATATGGGATGATTTTTGTATTTTTTTTTTGCAAAATTTAACCTTCTAATTTGGTTCGGCTTTGACACATAAGACTTTTTACGTGGAACTCTGCCATGCAAACCATTCTGGTGAAGGGATCTGCGAACTGTACTGGCACTTACCATCTTCCCAGTCTGCTGCGATATATTCTCAGCTATTTTAACTGCACTCGAAGTCGGATTTGCCTTAACTTTCCTAACAATGGCTCTTACTTCTTGCTCTGTAAGACACCTTGGCCGTCTTCCTCGCGGTAAATTCTCCAATTTTTGATGTTTAGTGAATTTGTCTATAATTTTTTTTTATAGTACAATGGTTCCTTCCAACAATTGTACCAATTTCACGAAGGGATTTGCCTTTTTTACGCAAATCAATAACGATTTTACGGACATCATCTGAAGTTTGTTTTCCCATTTTTTATTTTTGTGTAATAAACGTCGCCACAGCTTACTTATTCGCAAAAAAAAAATTAAAGTCACAAAAATTTCTAACGGTACTTTGCCTCTGTGATGCCAATCAAAAATAATGTTCGCAAAGTTGCCACCATATTTTTTCTGGGATGTCTGTTCTACGAAGGATGCCACTGTTTACTTTCATTTGACGTGTTTTTTAGGGAAACTAATAAATGAAGTCAATTTTTATTTATTTTCAATTATTTTAGATTTTTGTTTTTTTGCACTTTTATTTAGTCTTTTGTTACCCATAAATTATAATATTAATTTTTGTTATATCGCTCTTTGTTTTAATAAAATTTAGTTTTTTGTTAATTTATGAGGTGTTTCATTTGACGCTCACAGTATATATATATATATATATATATATATATATATATATATATATATATATATATATATATATATATAATATCCATTGCCCTGTTAAGCCCAATTTTTCTACACTAGGAGCAACATTGCGCTGTAGAACTTTGAGGTAATCTTCTTTTTTCATTGTTGATTCTATAAATTCCATTTTGCCGGCCCCCGATGCTGCCATGCATCCCCAGACCATTACGGATCCTCCACCATGTTTCACTGTTTTAGCCACGCAGTTATCCTTAAAAGCTTCGTTGGCACTACGCCATATTTTTGGAGGTTTTTTGGCACCAAATATCTCGAATTTGCTCTCATTCGTAAACATTATATTTTCCCAAAATGATATGGGATGATTTTTGTATTTTTTTTTTTGCAAAATTTAACCTTCTAATTTGGTTCGGCTTTGACACATAAGACTTTTTACGTGGAACTCTGCCATGCAAACCATTCTGGTGAAGGGCACTTACCATCTTCCCAGTCTGCTGCGATATATTCTCAGCTATTTTAACTGCACTCGAAGTCGGATTTGCCTTAACTTTCCTAACAATGGCTCTTACTTCTTGCTCTGTAAGACACCTTGGCCGTCTTCCTCGTGGTAAATTCTCCAATTTTTGATGTTTAGTGAATTTGTCTATAATTTTTTTTTATGATACAATGGTTCCTTCCAACAATTGTACCAATTTCACGAAGGGATTTGCCTTCTTTACGCAAATCAATAACGATTTTACGGACATCATCTGAAGTTTGTTTTTCCATTTTTTATTTTTGTGTAATAAACGTCGCCACAGCTAACTTATTCGCAAAAAAAAAATTAAAGTCACAAAAATTTCTAACGGTACTTTGCCTCTGTGATGCCAATCAAAAATAATGTTCGCAAAGTTGCCACCATATTTTTTCTGGTATGTCTGTTCTACGAAGGATGCCACTGTTTACTTCCATTTGACGCGTTTTTTTAGGAAAACTAATAAATGAAGTCAATTTTTATTTATTTTACATTATTTTAGATTTTTGTTTTTTTGCACTTTTATTTAGTCTTTTGTTACTCATAAATTATAATATTAATTTTTTTTATATCGCTCTTTGTTTTAATAAAATTTAGTTTTTTGTTAATTTATGAGGTGTTTACTTTCATTTGACGCTCACAGTATATACATAAATTACAAACAATCATATATATATATATATATATATATATATATATATATATATATATATATATATATATATATATATATATATATATATATATATATATATATATATATATATATATATATATATATATATATATATATATATATATATATATATATATATATATATATATATATATATATATATATACATATATATATATATATATATATATATATATATATATATATATATATATATATATATATATACATATATATATATATATATATATATATATACATATATATATATATATATATATATATATATATATATATATATGATTGTTTGTAATTTATGGACTCGAAATACTACACATCGCTTAAAAGTAACATAGGCTATATAAATTTTTGAAATTTCACTTGGAAATTTAGTTTGTTTTAATGCACATATCTACTGGTCGATTACATTTTTACATTTGCGTATATATATATATATATATATATATATATATACATATATATATATATATATATATATATATATATATATATATATATATATATATATATATATATATATATATATACATATATATATATATATATATATACATATATATATATATATATTATATATATATATATATATATATATATGATTGTTTGTAATTTATGGACTCGAAATACTACACATCGCTTAAAAGTAACATAGGCTATATAAATTTTTGAAATTTCACTTGGAAATTTAGTTTGTTTTAATGCACATATCGATTACATTTGGAATGCGTAACGGAATTTGAAACAAAAATGAATTTGCCACATTATATTGAAATCACTTCAAATTTGGCTCCTATAGCTCCCATATATATTTTCAGCCGATTTTACATATTTGATGCATCCAAAGCGATATGTACGTCCGATTCCAAAGAAATTCGGAAAGAGAGACGAAGTCTGGTACCAAAAAAGGTGTTAAATCATATTGAAATCGGTTGAGGTTTCTGTATAGCTCTCATATATATATTTCGGCCGATTTCATTTATGCTATGCACCAAACACGATATATATAACCGATTCCAATGAAATTCAGAATGTGTGGTGGAATTTGGTTACAATAATAAATTTGACGAATTAATTAGAAATCGGTTCAGATTTGGATATAGCTCCCATATATATTTTCGGGCGATTTTACATATTTGAAGCAACCAATGCGATATGTATGTACGATTTCAAAGAAATTCGGACAGAGGGTCGAAATGTGGTACCAAAAATACATTTGTCTTACATATACACATTACATTTGTCATATATATATTTCTGCCAATTTTACGTATTTGACGCATTAATATCAATGAAAAATGGAAGGTGTGAAGAAATTTGGTGTAAAAGTAAATTTTGTCAAATTATATTGAAATCGGTTCATATTGGGATACGATTTTATTAAGAAGCATTGATCCACAACGCCTTTACAATGGTATTAGTCTAACAGTATAAAACTACACAATAATTTAATTGAGGGTACGATTATTACGAATTCTCTAATTGCAACAGAAATGCCACTTAAGATTGCAGTTTCCTCAACGCTTGGCGTTTCATATGAAATTAATAAATCCGAAGGACAACCCCATCGTATATGCGGACAAAATTTGGCATGTTCCTGCTTTTCTCATTATATATATATATATATATATATATATATATATATATATATATATATATATATATATATATATATATATATATATATATATATACATATATATATATATATATACATATATATATATATATATATATATATATATATATATATATATATATATATATGATTGTTTGTAATTTATGGACTCGAAATACTACACATCGCTTAAAAGTAACATAGGCTATATAAATTTTTGAAATTTCACTTGGAAATTTAGTTTGTTTTAATGCACATATCTACTGGTCGATTACATTTGGAATGCGTAACGGAATTTGAAACAAAAATGAATTTGCCACATTATATTGAAATCACTTCATATTTGGCTCCTATAGCTCCCATATATATTTTCAGCCGATTTTACATATTTGATGCATCCAAAGCGATATGTACGTCCGATTCCAAAGAAATTCGGAAAGAGAGACGAAGTCTGGTACCAAAAAAGGTGTTAAATCATATTGAAATCGGTTGAGGTTTCTGTATAGCTCTCATATATATATTTCGGCCGATTTCATTTATGCTATGCACCAAACACGATATATATAACCGATTCCAATGAAATTCAGAATGTGTGGTGGAATTTGGTTACAATAATAAATTTGACGAATTAATTAGAAATCGGTTCAGATTTGGATATAGCTCCCATATATATTTTCGGGCGATTTTACATATTTGAAGCAACCAATGCGATATGTATGTACGATTTCAAAGAAATTCGGACAGAGGGTCGAAATGTGGTACCAAAAATACATTTGTCTTACATATACACATTACATTTGTCATATATATATTTCTGCCAATTTTACGTATTTGACGCATTAATATCAATGAAAAATGGAAGGTGTGAAGAAATTTGGTGTAAAAGTAAATTTTGTCAAATTATGTTGAAATCGGTTCATATTGGGATACGATTTTATTAAGAAGCATTGATCCACAACGCCTTTACAATGGTATTAGTCTAACAGTATAAAACTACACAATAATTTAATTGAGGGTACGATTATTACGAATTCTCTAATTGCAACAGAAATGCCACTTAAGATTGCAGTTTCCTCAACGCTTGGCGTTTCATATGAAATTAATAAATCCGAAGGACAACCCCATCGTATATGCGGACAAAATTTGGCATGTTCCTGCTTTTCTCATTGTCAGCTGTTCCTGTCATATACACGCGTTGGTAGACTGAGATATTTGTTTATTTACGCATTACAGTATTACGATGTTCTTTTAAATTAGAAATGAGCCGAATAAACGAACAATTACGCTTCCTATTTCCTAAATAAAGATGTTTTTAAATTGCTTGTACAAGTATAATAGAAGAAGAAGAGTTGCAAGTGAATCCAAGAAGAAATTTATCCAGCACGAATTTCCAAACTCTCAGTGAAAGAAATGTCAAAATTGTTCTCTCAAATCGCTCTCTTTTGCAAGTCTTTCGTGTTAACAGACGACTTTCAGTAACAATTTTAAACAATTGTTACTAATTGGTGTGTATGGTTCCCAAAGCGACGATGGAGTTGTGTGGAACTGATAATTCGGTCAACAGCTGTGTGAGGATCAACTGGATCTGCCAAAAGAGGAAGTAATTCCCGGTAAAATACAAGTTTCTCGCACTAATTCGTTGGAGCGACATCTCCACCATTTTTAATATGAGCATCACCAATTTATATTTTTTAGTATGTGCCATTGTAGAAGAATACAGGTAGTCGCAACGACACAGCTGCTGAGGCAATGAACTGTCAAACCGATTTTGGAATTGAATTGAAAAATTATTGAAATTTTAAAAATTGTTAAAAAATGCATATTATAAGAAACACCGATTTGCGTCGTATATGAAAGCATTTAAAAATATACTTATTTTTGTTAAAATTTTTTTTTTGGATTACAGAATACAAAATGCCAGGTTGTATTCCAAATTAAGGTAGAATCTTAATGAATGAACGTCCAATCCAATGATTTGCTTTTCCAAAATAATTGGCAGACCAGTAAAATCGATTACCATCCAATGAGCGTTTGTTGCAAAATGTTTTCCATGTACAAATAATTTCGATTACTGCAATACAGTATAAATATCGTGGAAAAGAATATGTATAATTGAAGTTAAATTTTTGTTGGATGATTTTTTTTTTAAAAGTTTTTAACTCACGAAAACCTAGTGGAGAGGTAGCTTTACTTGTTTCTTCTTATGTTATAGAATCTTATGCAATCAAAAATCCAGTGGTTTCCGGCATTGCGCATGTCTCGCACAAATTTATGTCTGCAGCTCCTATCCGGTGTAGGTACTTTTTGTCTATAGTATGCCCAGGAATCAGTCTGTTAATTAGCTTGGTGTCACGAGGCCCAAACTTTATTTTAAAAAACAATGGGTTTTCATATATGTTGTTTATAATCTGAAAGAAGTGACTGCCTTTTGTTTCAGATAATGTTGTGAATTCTTCATTCCAGTCATCTTTAACCAGATTTTCGATTCTGGATAAAGCCTCCTTTGGTGTTAAAGGTACGTCTACAGGAGCACCAACGAGAGAGGCTTGTTTGGCAAGCAGGTCAACCTCTTCGTTGTTTCTAATGCCTCTGTGCGCAGGGATCCAGACAATGTGACATTTTCCAATAGAAGATCTTTACAAAACATTGTGACATTTGAGCAACCAGATAATTTGTCGAATCAGCTGAGTTTAAAGCCCTGCACGCTGTAAAGCTATCTGTGAAAATAACGCATCCATGGTATCCATTCTCTGTCGCAATTTCCCAAGCCTTTTTTATGGCAAAAAGTTCTCCAAACAGTGACGAGGACTTGAAGTCAATTTTGAAAAGAAATTTGAAGTCTTTTGGTATCTTGTAAACCCCACATCCGGTGGACTCAAAGTTTACCGAGGCATCTGTTGCAAAAATATAAAAAATTATTATTTTTATAAAAGGACAACTCACAATTGAAGGCAGAAAAAATGACCTCATTAGGCGTAATGTTCTTCGTAGATGGCAACATGTTCTACCATAGCCTACTTTAGCTCTCCCAAGGCATTTATATAAATTCAGAGACACTTTTGGATGTGGACCTCCTTTAGGGGGGTAAGGCATTTGAGAAGTCTAGATCACTTGCTTACTGGATCCTTGATATGTGAATAGTGGTCTTTAATCGATAGGGAATTTGATATAATTCTGCCCAAGAATTTCATATTTTCACCTGTTCTATTCTGCATCCATCGACATTCAGCATGATCAATCGTCCTCGACTTTTCTGGGTTGAAGGATAAGTTTATATCACCACATATCCTTTGAAAAGCCACTGCCTTAGTTTGTAAGTGTTGCAAAGCAATGTAAAAATTGTGATCAAAGACCATCAAAAGGAAGTCATCGGCATATTGAAAAATTAATGTTTTATTATCTTTCAATTTATGAAGATTTGCTGTGAAGATGTTAAAGAGCAGAGGAGATAAACAGCTTCCATGTGGTATGCCATTTGTCACCACAACTTCTTTGTCATCAAGTCTCAATATCCTTTTAGATAAAAAAATTTATAATCCAATTCACTATTGAAACATTGAAGTTGAGCTTTCTCAAAAGCTGACCCAGAATATCAACTCGCACACAGTTGTAGGCATTGTTTATGTCCAGCGACAAGACTAGTACTTTATAGTTGTTTGCCTTTAGTAGTGCCACACGGTGAAGAAATTCGTTTAAGCATTTATATGCAAAGGATCTCGCTGGAATAATTTCGTTTTCATCAATGAATTGTACCTGATTATCTTTTAGAATTAAATTGATGGATTTCATAAAAACAGAAATTAGAGATATTGGGCGATAATTTGACATAACGCTTAAGTACTTGTTAGGTTTTGGAATTGGGACTATTTTGATAATTCTCCAGTTATCCTTTATAGTGTTCTCTAAAAAGTCATTATATAGAGCTGTCAGAATGGCTCTTTTAGAAATGCCGTGTAGCGCATTGATCATCTCATATGTTATTTTGTCATGCCCTCCAGCAGACCCTTTTTTCTTTTCCGATAGTATTTTCTCAAAATGGTCAAAGTCAAAAATGATATGATCGTGGCTTTTATGTTGATCGCTATAACTAGGTATTTCTAGCTCATCACCAGGTACTTGATCTTTTATATACTGAAGATAGTGGCTGCTCCTATCATAGTTCCATGGTCTTACCTCAGCAGACTCTCTGTTTCTTACATTGTTTCCAAGTTTCCAAGCTTCTCTTGGGTTTGCATTTTTGTAAAGTCATTAATTTTAGCAAGGAAACTATAATTTTTCGCCATATTGACCTTCGTTTTCCAATTTTCTACTTCTTGGCTCGCTTTGGATAGATTTTTGTAAGTTGGGTATTTCCTCCCTGCAAGTTGGTTTCGATATGCAACAGTGAAAAATTCAATCCTCCAATACTTTGGTGTCCTGTTGGCACTTAAAGTGCTAGATGCGGCTTTAATTTCAGAACTTATGGCATCCTCTATGGACGACATGTCAGGTTCTAGGTCTAGCTCACCAAGCGCTTTCATTAATTTTGCTTTGTGTAAGAAGTTATAGCCTTTTGTCTTGTCCGCTTTAATTTCAAAGGTAATTGGAAGATAAATGTTACACCACATTTTTGAATCATATGTTGAAAATGTTGAACAGCATCAACTGCAACTTGATTTTCAATCTTTTTAAAAAAAATCATGCATGAATTTAAGAAGTTCTTTGGTAACTTTTACCAGTTCAGTGAGGTTTTGGTCTTCTTTTATATAAACTGGGAAGCGGTTTTGGTTCCTCAAAAAACCGCTTCTCGATTTTGACACCAAGCCTATGTATGTACGGTTTTTTTGGTTTTTTTCCACAAAGTTGTATGTGAATGGTGTCAACACCTCATTGACGTCATCATCAATTGTTTTAATTTGTGGGCCTTCTTTGATTTCCCCACAACTACCACTACCAGTTGGTAGAGAGGGAAAGTTGGCTTCGTCATATAATAGATCAAATCTGTTTTGAAGTTTATAAGAATTTAAAATTTCTTTTTTGGACATCTTTTTCCGGGTCATAATTTTGTTGATTTCTATTTCTTTTGCCATCACATACGTGACCAGATCTTTTACAAAGACACAGCTTCTGATGGTACAAGTCATATTGCAATCTTCTTTACCACATTTACTGCATCTGGGGTTAGATCTGCAACCAAGCTTTGTATGTCACAGCGCCCGCAGTTGAAACATTGCCTGATGGCTGGATAAAAAGTGGATGAGGGGTGTCATCACCGTAAAAACCGACCTTGATTGTCTCAGTGGGTCTAAACCCTGATTCTATACTATCGTCTTTCCTTGTGAACCTCGTCACAAAGGCTAGCTTTCTATCCGACACAATCCCTTTAAGCAGTTCATCGTCGGAATACGAAACTGGAAAACTTCTTAGAATTCCGAAAGTTTGAAAAAAAAATCGGAATAAACACCCTCATATTACGTTTCTTAATTTCTTCATTACAGGTAAACATATTTGCCGCTTCCATTGTTTCAAAGGTGATTTATATAAAGATGCACCGATTGCGTCTACTTGTTTAATTTTTTCGAATTCTTTTGTCTTAATACCTTTGATTTTTGCAAAAAAGTAAAGACCATACTTCACTTGTATCCACTAATACCATGAACTTACCCTTATGGTCCTCTGTGTACAGCAGCGTCTCTTCATTAACACGCCTCTTCTTTGATTTTGACAAAATTCCTTGTATTGGAACTTGCCTTGTCATTTTTGCTTTTGCCACTTCTGTTCTCACCAGCCTCGCCTCTGCCTTCACATACATCAACAGCGTCGAACACCCTTTTCTTTCTGGTCGACACACATACATCAGCGACGCACATATTGTCAGCGTCATCTTTGATAACGGTACCTTCAAACTGAGGTACAGTTACTGCTGTGTCCACAGCCACAACGTTTGCAATAATTTGTTCGGCCATCATCACACAATCCCGAAATCACTTTTAAGTTGATTTTCGGGAAAAAACACAATTTTATGATTTTTTGTAGGGCACATCAATTTACCATTTGCATAGATGTGTTTTTGCTGCTCCACCGCCAAAACACAAATCTTCCACCAAATGGTAATTTTGGCTCTACTATGCAGCACAAAAACTGTAAACGACGCTCCACAGCACAAATACAGCAACTTCTCATAGTTACTCACTATTTTTTTTCCTTCTTGTTTCCACCAAATATAACCGATAAATTGTCAAACCGATTTTGGAATTGAATTGAAAAATTATTGAAATTTTAAAAATTGTTAAAAAATGCATATTATAAGAAACACCGATTTGCGTCGTATATGAAAGCATTTAAAAATATACTTATTTTTGATAAAACTTTTTTTTTTTGGATTACAGAATACAAAATGCCAGGTTGTATTCCAAATTAAGGTAGAATCTTAATGAATGAACGTCCAATCCAATGATTTGCTTTTCCAAAATAATTGGCAGACCAGTAAAATCGATTACCATCCAATGAGCGTTTGTTGCAAAATGTTTTCCATGTACAAATAATTTCGATTACTGCAATACAGTATAAATATCGTGGAAAAGAATATGTATAATTGAAGTTAAATTTTTGTTGGATGATTTTTTTTAAAAAGTTTTTAACTCACGAAAACCTAGTGGAGAGGTAGCTTTACTTGTTTCTTCTTATGTTATAGAATCTTATGCAATCAAAAATCCAGTGGTTTCCGGCATTGCGCATGTCTCGCACAAATTTATGTCTGCAGCTCCTATCCGGTGTAGGTACTTTTTGTCTATAGTATGCCCAGGAATCAGTCTGTTAATTAGCTTGGTGTCACGAGGCCCAAACTTTATTTTAAAAAACAATGGGTTTTCATATATGTTGTTTATAATCTGAAAGAAGTGACTGCCTTTTGTTTCAGATAATGTTGTGAATTCTTCATTCCAGTCATCTTTAACCAGATTTTCGATTCTGGAAAAAGCCTCCTTTGGTGTTAAAGGTACGTCTACAGGAGCACCAACGAGAGAGGCTTGTTTGGCAAGCAGGTCAACCTCTTCGTTGTTTCTAATGCCTCTGTGCGCAGGGATCCAGACAATGTGACATTTTCCAATAGAAGATCTTTACAAAACATTGTGACATTCAGCAACCAGATAATTTGTCGAATCAGCTGAGTTTAAAGCCCTGCACGCTGTAAAGCTATCTGTGAAAATAACGCATCCATGGTATCCATTCTCTGTCGCAATTTCCCAAGCCTTTTTTATGGCAAAAAGTTCTCCAAACAGTGACGAGGACTTGAAGTCAATTTTGAAAAGAAATTTGAAGTCTTTTGTTATCTTGTAAACCCCACATCCGGTGGACTCAAAGTTTACCGAGGCATCTGTTGCAAAAATATAAAAAATTATTATTTTTATAAAAGGACAACTCACAATTGAAGGCAGAAAAAATGACCTCATTAGGCGTAATGTTCTTCGTAGATAGCAACAGGTTCTACCATAGCCTACTTTAGCTCTCCCAAGGCATTTATATAAATTCAGAGACACTTTTGGATGTGGACCTCCTTTAGGGGGGGTAAGGCATTTGAGAAGTCTAGATCACTTGCTTACTGGATCCTTGATATGTGAATAGTGGTTTTTAATCGATAGGGAATTTGATATAATTCTGCCCAAGAATTTCATTTTTTCACCTGTTCTATTCTGCATCCATCGACATTCAGCATGATCAATCGTCCTCGACTTTTCTGGGTTGAAGGATAAGTTTATATCATCACATATCCTTTGAAAAGCCACTGCCTTAGTTTGTAAGTGTTGCAAAGCAATGTAAAAATTGTGATCAAAGACCATCAAAAGGAAGTCATCGGCATATTGAAAAATTAATGTTTTATTATCTTTCAATTTATGAAGATTTGCTGTGAAGATGTTAAAGAGCAGAGGAGATAAACAGCTTCCATGTGGTATGCCATTTGTCACCACAACTTCTTTGTCATCAAGTCTCAATATCCTTTTAGATAAAAAAATTTATAATCCAATTCACTATTGAAACATTGAAGTTGAGCTTTCTCAAAAGCTGACCCAGAATATCAACTCGCACACAGTTGTAGGCATTGTTTATGTCCAGCGACAAGACTAGTACTTTATAGTTGTTTGCCTTTAGTAGTGCCACACGGTGAAGAAATTCGTTTAAGCATTTATATGCAAAGGATCTCGCTGGAATAATTTCGTTTTCATCAATGAATTGTACCTGATTATCTTTTAGAATTAAATTGATGGATTTCATAAAAACAGAAATTAGAGATATTGGGCGATAATTTGACATAACGCTTAAGTACTTGTTAGGTTTTGGAATTGGGACTATTTTGATAATTCTCCAGTTATCCTTTATAGTGTTCTCTAAAAAGGCATTATATAGAGCTGTCAGAATGGCTCTTTTAGAAATGCCGTGTAGCGCATTGATCATCTCATATGTTATTTTGTCATGCCCTCCAGCAGACCCTTTTTTCTTTTCCGATAGTATTTTCTCAAAATGGTCAAAGTCAAAAATGATATGATCGTGGCTTTTATGTTGATCGCTATAACTAGGTATTTCTAGCTCATCACCAGGTACTTGATCTTTTATATACTGAAGATAGTGGCTGCTCCTATCATAGTTCCATGGTCTTACCTCAGCAGACTCTCTGTTTCTTACATTGTTTCCAAGTTTCCAAGCTTCTCTTGGGTTTGCATTTTTGTAAAGTCATTAATTTTAGCAAGGAAACTATAATTTTTCGCCATATTGACCTTCGTTTTCCAATTTTCTACTTCTTGGCTCGCTTTGGATAGATTTTTGTAAGTTGGGTATTTCCTCCCTGCAAGTTGGTTTCGATATGCAACAGTGAAAAATTCAATCCTCCAATACTTTGGTGTCCTGTTGGCACTTAAAGTGCTAGATGCCGCTTTAATTTCAGAACTTATGGCATCCTCTATGGACGACATGTCAGGTTCTAGGTCTAGCTCACCAAGCGCTTTCATTAATTTTGCTTTGTGTAAGAAGTTATAGCCTTTTGTCTTGTCCGCTTTAATTTCAAAGGTAATTGGAAGATAAATGTTACACCACATTTTTGAATCATATGTTGAAAATGTTGAACAGCATCAACTGCAACTTGATTTTCAATCTTTTTAAAAAAAATCATACATAAATTTAAGAAGTTCTTTGGTAACTTTTACCAGTTCAGTGAGGTTTTGGTCTTCTTTTATATAAACTGGGAAGCGGTTTTGGTTCCTCAAAAAACCGCTTCTCGATTTTGACACCAAGCCTATGTATGTACGGTTTTTTTGGTTTTTTTCCACAAAGTTGTATGTGAATGGTGTCAACACCTCATTGACGTCATCATCAATTGTTTTAATTTGTGGGCCTTCTTTGATTTCCCCACAACTACCACTACCAGTTGGTAGAGAGGGAAAGTTGGCTTCGTCATATAATAGATCAAATCTGTTTTGAAGTTTATAAGAATTTAAAATTTCTTTTTTGGACATCTTTTTCCGGGTCATAATTTTGTTGATTTCTATTTCTTTTGCCCATCACATACGTGACCAGATCTTTTACAAAGACACAGCTTCTGATGGTACAAGTCATATTGCAATCTTCTTTACCACATTTACTGCATCTGGGGTTAGATCTGCAACCAAGCTTTGTATGTCACAGCGCCCGCAGTTGAAACATTGCCTGATGGCTGGATAAAAAGTGGATGAGGGGTGTCATCACCGTAAAAACCGACCTTGATTGTCTCAGTGGGTCTAAACCCTGATTCTATACTATCGTCTTTCCTTGTGAACCTCGTCACAAAGGCTAGCTTTCTATCCGACACAATCCCTTTAAGCAGTTCATCGTCGGAATACGAAACTGGAAAACTTCTTAGAATTCCGAAAGTTTGAAAAAAAATTCGGAATAAACACCCTCATATTACGTTTCTTAATTTCTTCATTACAGGTGAACATATTTGCCGCTTCCATTGTTTCAAAGGTGATTTATATAAAGTTGCACCGATTGCGTCTACTTGTTTAATTTTTTCGAATTCTTTTGTCTTAATACCTTTGATTTTTGCAAAAAAGTAAAGACCATACTTCACTTGTATCCACTAATACCATGAACTTACCCTTATGGTCCTCTGTGTACAGCAGCGTCTCTTCATTAACACGCCTCTTCTTTGATTTTGACAAAATCCCTTGTATTGGAACTTGCCTTGTCATTTTTGCTTTTGCCACTTCTGTTCTCACCAGCCTCGCCTCTGCCTTCACATACATCAACAGCGTCGAACACCCTTTTCTTTCTGGTCGACACACATACATCAGCGACGCACATATTGTCAGCGTCATCTTTGATAACGGTACCTTCAAACTGAGGTACAGTTACTGCTGTGTCCACAGCCACAACGTTTGCAATAATTTGTTCGGCCATCATCACACAATCCCGAAATCACTTTTAAGTTGATTTTCGGGAAAAAAACACAATTTTATGATTTTTTGTAGGGCACATCAATTTACCATTTGCATAGATGTGTTTTTGCTGCTCCACCGCCAAAACACAAATCTTCCACCAAATGGTAATCTTGGCTCTACTATGCAGCACAAAAACTGTAAACGACGCTCCACAGCACAAATACAGCAACTTCTCATAGTTACTCACTATTTTTTTTCCTTCTTGTTTCCACCAAATATAACCGATAAATTGTCAAACCGATTTTGGAATTGAATTGAAAAATTATTGAAATTTTAAAAATTGTTAAAAAATGCATATTATAAGAAACACCGATTTGCGTCGTATATGAAAGCATTTAAAAATATACTTATTTTTGATAAAACTTTTTTTTGGATTACAGAATACAAAATGCCAGGTTGTATTCCAAATTAAGGTAGAATCTTAATGAATGAACGTCCAATCCAATGATTTGCTTTTCCAAAATAATTGGCAGACCAGTAAAATCGATTACCATCCAATGAGCGTTTGTTGCAAAATGTTTTCCATGTACAAATAATTTCGATTACTGCAATACAGTATAAATATCGTGGAAAAGAATATGTATAATTGAAGTTAAATTTTTGTTGGATGATTTTTTTTAAAAAGTTTTTAACTCACGAAAACCTAGTGGAGAGGTAGCTTTACTTGTTTCTTCTTATGTTATAGAATCTTACGCAATCAAAAATCCAGTGGTCGCACAAATTTATATCTGCAGCTCCTATCCGGTGTAGGTACTTTTTGTCTATAGTATGCCCAGGAATCAGTCTGTTAATTAGCTTGGTGTCACGAGGCCCAAACTTTATTTTAAAAAACAATGGGTTTTCATATATGTTGTTTATAATCTGAAAGAAGTGACTGCCTTTTGTTTCAGATAATGTTGTGAATTCTTCATTCCAGTCATCTTTAACCAGATTTTCGATTCTGGAAAAAGCCTCCTTTGGTGTCAAAGGTACGTCTACAGGAGCACCAACGAGAGAGGCTTGTTTGGCAAGCAGGTCAACCTCTTCGTTGTTTCTAATGCCTCTGTGCGCAGGGATCCAGACAATGTGACATTTTCCAATAGAAGATCTTTACAAAACATTGTGACATTCAGCAACCAGATAATTTGTCGAATCAGCTGAGTTTAAAGCCCTGCACGCTGTAAAGCTATCTGTGAAAATAACGCATCCAAGGTATCCATTCTCTGTCGCAATTTCCCAAGCCTTTTTTATGGCAAAAAGTTCTCCAAACAGTGACGAGGACTTGAAGTCAATTTTGAAAAGAAATTTGAAGTCTTTTGTTATCTTGTAAACCCCACATCCGGTGGACTCAAAGTTTACCGAGGCATCTGTTGCAAAAATATAAAAAATTATTATTTTTATAAAAGGACAACTCACAATTGAAGGCAGAAAAAATGACCTCATTAGGCGTAATGTTCTTCGTAGATGGCAACAGGTTCTACCATAGCCTACTTTAGCTCTCCCAAGGCATTTATATAAATTCAGAGACACTTTTGGATGTGGACCTCCTTTAGGGGGGTAAGGCATTTGAGAAGTCTAGATCACTTGCTTACTGGATCCTTGATATGTGAATAGTGGTTTTTAATCGATAGGGAATTTGATATAATTCTGCCCAAGAATTTCATTTTTTCACCTGTTCTATTCTGCATCCATCGACATTCAGCATGATCAATCGTCCTCGACTTTTCTGGGTTGAAGGATAAGTTTATATCATCACATATCCTTTGAAAAGCCACTGCCTTAGTTTGTAAGTGTTGCAAAGCAATGTAAAAATTGTGATCAAAGACCATCAAAAGGAAGTCATCGGCATATTGAAAAATTAATGTTTTATTATCTTTCAATTTATGAAGATTTGCTGTGAAGATGTTAAAGAGCAGAGGAGATAAACAGCTTCCATGTGGTATGCCATTTGTCACCACAACTTCTTTGTCATCAAGTCTCAATATCCTTTTAGATAAAAAAATTTATAATCCAATTCACTATTGAAACATTGAAGTTGAGCTTTTTCAAAAGCTGACCCAGAATATCAACTCGCACACAGTTGTAGGCATTGTTTATGTCCAGCGACAAGACTAGTACTTTATAGTTGTTTGCCTTTAGTAGTGCCACACGGTGAAGAAATTCGTTTAAGCATTTATATGCAAAGGATCTCGCTGGAATAATTTCGTTTTCATCAATGAATTGTACCTGATTATCTTTTAGAATTAAATTGATGGATTTCATAAAAACAGAAATTAGAGATATTAATTTGACATAACGCTTAAGTCCTTGTTAGGTTTTGGAATTGGGACTATTTTGATAATTCTCCAGTTATCCTTAATAGTGTTCTCTAAAAAGGCATTATATAGAGCTGTCAGAATGGCTCTTTTAGAAATGCCGTGTAGCGCATTGATCATCTCATATGTTATTTTGTCATGCCCTCCAGCAGACCCTTTTTTCTTTTCCGATAGTATTTTCTCAAAATGGTCAAAGTCAAAAATGATATGATCGTGGCTTTTATGTTGATCGCTATAACTAGGTATTTCTAGCTCATCACCAGGTACTTGATCTTTTATATACTGAAGATAGTGGCTGCTCCTATCATAGTTCCATGGTCTTACCTCAGCAGACTCTCTGTTTCTTACATTGTTTCCAAGTTTCCAAGCTTCTCTTGGGTTTGCATTTTTGTAAAGTCATTAATTTTAGCAAGGAAACTATAATTTTTCGCCATATTGACCTTCGTTTTCCAATTTACTACTTCTTGGCTCGCTTTGGATAGATTTTTGTAAGTTGGGTATTTCCTCCCTGCAAGTTGGTTTCGATATGCAACAGTGAACAATTCAATCCTCCAATACTTTGGTGTCCTGTTGGCACTTAAAGTGCTAGATGCGGCTTTAATTTCAGAACTTATGGCATCCTCTATGGACGACATGTCAGGTTCTAGGTCTAGCTCACCAAGCGCTTTCATTAATTTTGCTTTGTGTAAGAAGTTATAGCCTTATGTCTTGTCCGCTTTAATTTCAAAGGTAATTGGAAGATAAATGTTACACCACATTTTTGAATCATATTGTTACGTTCTTGGATTTTACTTAATCCCGTGTAGACGTTGTTTTATTTCCCAATACAGCTCGTACCAAATAAAACGCGGGTTCTTTCGGATTACGATTATTACAATGATTTTATTCACACAACTTTACTTTGCACTTTACTTTACTCGACGGTTTCAATTCGCGATCTCATTCACAACTGACTACTGCCTTTCCATTTCCCCTATTTATATGAGCCTCGCCTGTCGCTACAGAAGTTTCTAGACGATCTGGTAACGCCTAGATTACGAACAATCTACCAATGCAACGAACACATACAAACTTACATTGAGTGAACAATAACAACAACACATACAAACTTACATTGAGTGAACAATAACAACAACACATACACAACAACACAGACAAAGAAAGAGGAATTAAGCGATCATCAATGATGACGTTTAACAAGAATTGTACGTCAGCAACAAAATAGAAAATGAAAGAGGAAATGGAAGGATGTAGAAAAATCTATACAGTAGTTGTTGTTGTGAAGTTATTCAAATAAACTGCGTAGTAGAAATTTACGTTACAATTCAAATTCTTAAATTAACGGAATTCATCTAAATTAACTTAAATCTAAAGTTATATTCGTAACATTGCTCCCCGCTTAAGCCTGTTCGTCCCGAATAGGCACAGTTCCCGTTCCGTAGGGGGTCAGCCGCTCCAAATGTACAACTTTCATCTTCGACCTGGGACTGTCGCTCCTCTGGATGCGATAAACGACGTCATTTATTTTCGTGACAATCTTGTAGGGTCCTTCCCAGTGCGTTTGTAATTTGGGGCATAGTCCTTTCTTTCGTTGTGGGTTGAACAATAGTACCAGTTGCCCTTCTTGAAACCCATCGGTATTTGCCGCTCGATCGTACCTTGCCTTCATGCGGTTGCTAACCATTTTTATTCGATGTCGGACTGCATCGTGGACTTTACTAAAAGAGTTTTGACTGTCTTCATCTTGGTTCACATCGTCGTTTGGGGTAGCACCGAATATCAAATCGCCAGGTAGCTTTAATTCATTTCCGAACAGAACTTTGGCTGGGGTCCGGGATGTGGAATCATGAATGGCCGATCTATAAGCCAGTAAAAACTTGGGAATATGCTCATCCCAGTCTCGTTGGCCACTGTCCACCACTTTCCGTAGATGTTCTTCCAGGGTGCGATTGAATCTTTCCACCATGCCATCTGATTGTGGATGTAGGGGCGTCGTTCTGGTTTTCTTGATTCCGTAGGAGTCACACATTTCCTTGAAGATCGCTGATTCAAAATTCCTCCCTTGATCGGAATGAACCTCAGATGGAACACCATAGCGACAAATCCAATTTCTGCTGAACACATCCACAATTGTCCTGGCTTCTTGATTTGGGATAGCATAAACCTCTGGCCATTTACTGAAGTAATCCATGACCACTAAGACATACCGGTTCCCAGAGTCGCTTGTTGGGAACGGTCCAGCTACATCCATTGCGATTCTTTCAAAAGGGGCTCCTGAATTATACTGCTGCATGTAGCCTCGACTCTTCCGTGTTGGACCTTTAGCTCTTATGCACCTTTCACAATTGGCGATCCAGTCGGCAATGAATTTTTGACAGCCGACCCAGTAGAATCTCTGCTTTACCTTTTCAGTGGTTTTTGCTATGCCAAGATGTCCTCCACTTGGCCCATCGTGAAACTCCGACAAGACATCTCTTATTTTGGAGTCTGGGACGATGATCAAGTTCCGGTGAGATTTACCGTCCTCACTTTCCCATTTGCGATATAGGCAACCATCTATTATAAGTAGACTGTCCCACTGGGCTTTCGGAGGTAATTTCTTTGCGACTAGGTCGTTTGCCCGTTTCTATGGCCGAAATTACTTTGCCCAGAATGGGATCTCTTCGTTGTTCCGTCGACCAATCTTCACCCGACTCAAATTGCAATAGTCGGACATCAACGATATTCTCTTTATTCTCAGCCTTTGAGCAGTGCTTGCATTCTACTTTGCATGGCCGACGAGACAGGGCATTAGCATTACCGTGTTTTCCGCCTTTTCTGTGCTCGATTCTGAAGTCATAACTCTGGAGCCTCTCGATCCAACGGGCTAGTTGACCTTCCGGATTCTTAAACTGCAGCAACCATTGGAGAGCAGCGTGGTCGGTCCTCAGCAGGAAATGCTGGTCATATAGGTATTTGTGGAAGTGTTTAACGCACTCAAGGACAGCAAGCAGCTCTCTCCTCGTCACACAGTAATTCCTCTCAGGTTTCGACAATGTCCGGCTGTAGTACCCGATGACTTTTTCCTGTCCGTCGATTTCCTGGGAAAGGACGCCACCGATGCCGCACGCACTTGCGTCTGTGTCCAGGACAAACTTGCCGCCAGGTATAGGGTATGCCAAAATGGGGGCTCTGCATAGCATGTCTTTGAGCTTTCTGAATGCCTCCTCCTGGTCGTTGCCCCACTGAAACCTCTGGCCTTTTTGCGTCAAACGGTGTAGACAGGCGGCGATGTTGGCAAAATTTTGGACAAATCGACGGTAGTATGTGCAGAGACCCAGAAAGCTTCGCAGCTCATGGAGATTTCGGGGCTGCGGCCAATCTCTGACGGCTTGAATTTTCTCCTTATCCGTCGATATGCCCTCCGGCGTCACGTGGTGCCCCAGGAACTTCACCTCTCGTTGGAAGAGACTGCACTTCTTTGGGTTCAGCTTGAGGCCTGAAGACGAAAGCTGCTGTAGAACATCCTTTAAGTTCTTGATGTGTTCGTCGAAGTTGCGTCCCATGACTATGATGTCATCCAGGTATATGAGGCACGACTTCCACTGCAGCCCTTTTAACACACGCTCCATCAGCCTTTCAAATGTAGCCGGGGCGTTGCAGAGTCCGAATGGCATGACATTGAACTGCCAGAGACCCCCATTTACGCCAAACGCTGTTTTCTCCTTATCTTTCTCGGCGATCTCTACTTGCCAGTACCCACTCTGCAGGTCGAGGGTGGAGAACCATGACGTCACGGCTAATGTGTCCAATGTGTCGTCGATTCTTGGGAGCGGATAGCTGTCTTTCTTGGTGACATCATTCAACTTTCTGTAGTCCACACAAAATCGGGTGCTTCCGTCTTTCTTCTTGACCAAGACCACTGGGGAGCACCATGGACTTGACGATGGTTCTATTACACCACTCTTTTCCATTTCACTTATCAGCTTCTGAACCTCGTCTCTTTTTGCCAGGGGAACACTTCTTGGAGGCTGTTTAATGGGTCTCGCGTCTGCTGTATTGATTTCATGCTTCACCACTGATGTTCTTCCTTGGTGCTCTTTTGTCAACGCAAAGGTAGAGGCATATTTCCATAATAGCTGCTTAGCCTTGTTCCTCTCGGAAGGTGATAATTGGTGTGTCCACTCTTTTATGTAGCCGTCGAGGTGCTTCTTCTCCATGGCAGCTGGCTTTTCGGTGCTAGTTTCCAAATTAACTACAGCTTCAGCTGGTGTGCATTGTCCAACATCGGAAAATTGGCAAATTTGCTCTTGCTTGTTTGACAGGTTCAAAACTCTAACAGGAATTAATCCGTCCTTGTTGCTTTTCACCAGGGCATTCGCTATTAGGATGTTACTGCTTCTGTTTTCTGCTGGTTCCACCACCCACAACTTCTCGGCTCCACAATCTCCATTCATTGGTACCCATATTATTGCTTCGGCACAGGGCGGTATTATCTCTGGATGGTCCGTGGTCAGACGTCTAATGGGTGTACTTTCATCGTAGCCCACGTTTAACGGAATTTCGACGTTAGACCAGGTCATCACACGTTCTTTCATATCCAGATTGATACCAAAGGCAATCATAAAATCTGCGCCTATTATCACTTCGTCTACGATATCGGCAACTATAAACTCGTAATTCTCCGATTTATTGGCAATAGTTAGTCTCAGGGTAATCTTGCCGTGTACTGCCGCGGGCTCCCCCGTTGCTGTGCGCAGTCTGACTCCATTAAGTTGCGTTATTTTTCCCTTTACCAGATCTGATCTTACGATGGACTTTGATGCGCCAGTATCTAACGTCAGAACTCGCATATCACCATTGATGTACCCAGTTGTTGTTAGGTTGTGACTTTCCTGTTGTACTATTGCTATGGAGATTGTGGGGCCATCGTCGATGGGAGCCAGTTCATGCCCCGCTGGACTGGCTCGATTTAGTTTAACTGTGACTCATTGGTGGACTGTTGGGCCATTCTTCTACCATCTTTCGTTGGAGGTGGTGACGATGACCTGGATCGTTTGCGCTTAGCTCTGCATTCGCGCGCAATATGACCTGCTTTATCGCAGTTGTAGCATCTAACCCTGGGCTTAGTCATCCCAACTAACTTTGTCTCTTCTATTACCCGCCTCATGGCTTCTTCGATCGAGTTAACGAGAGATTTGGGTTCGCAACCTTCGGTCTCCAGTTGGCGAATCTTGTGGGTCTGGGGCTTAACAACTATTCTTGCCGTCTCTTGGGCAAGGGCAAACGACACAGTTTCGGAAAATGATGCTTTTGGTGACGCATATGTTGCATACTTAATCTCAGGGTCACGTATGCCATTCACAAAGGTTTCGATTTTCATACGGTCCAGCAATGGGTGATCCTCTCCTGGATACGTCATTAGCACCAAACGTTCCACCTCAGCTGCAAAGTCTTGTAACGTCTCGTTTGCCCTCTGTACTCTTCCCCTTAATTCCATAAGGTTGATGTTTCGTTTATGTTCGCCACCGTACTTACGTTCCAGTGCAGCAATAACATCTTCATAGTTGTTTCTAGAAGCGACAGGAATACTCTGTATAACATCAGCAGCACTGCCCTTCAATGCCAGAAGTAGTGCAACCGCTTTGTCGCTGTCGTTCCACGAATTTCTAGAAGCCACTGTCTCGAACTGTAACTTGAAAACATTGAATGACGTAGAGCCGTCGAATACAGGAGGTTTGATTTTTAGTGTGTTATCAGGAACTCGCACCGGACCACCTTTGATTTCCAGTTCCGAATTTTCTTCTCCAGATTTGTAACCCTATGGTCGTGGGACAGAAATTTCTCGTCAACCGACTGCACTTTCTTATCCAACTCTTTAATTTGGACCTCCACGGTTTCCACTCTCCTTCCAATAACTTCTGCAATGTACTCGAGTTTCTCGTTCATTATTCTTGAATTTTCTTCGAACCTTCTGAAATTTTCCTCAAACATTTTGGCTAGCATTTCTCTGAAATCGTCACCCCTGGCAGCTACTGACGAGACTTCCCCACCGTTGGATTCGCCCATTTCCGATAAATCCACTTCATCCTTACTGTCAAACTCATGTGTATCGATGTTCATACCACGGCGCTCGAACTCATCCAACAGACGTTTTTGTAGTTCAGCCTTGTTGCCAGTAGAGGACAATTCCAATTTATTAAGTTCCTTCTTCAAGTCTTCCACTCGTAGATCCTTAAACTTCATCGTAGTATTATCGTAATCTCACTTCCGACACCAATTGTTACGTTCTTGGATTTTACTTAATCCCGTGTAGACGTTGTTTTTTTTCCCAATACAGCTCGTACCAAATAAAACGCGGGTTCTTTCGGATTACGATTATTACAATGATTTTATTCACACAACTTTACTTTGCACTTTACTTTACTCGACGGTTTCAATTCGCGATCTCATTCACAACTGACTACTGCCTTTCCATTTCCCCTATTTATATGAGCCTCGCCTGTCGCTACAGAAGTTTCTAGACGATCTGGTAACGCCTAGATTACGAACAATCTACCAATGCAACGAACACATACAAACTTACATTGAGTGAACAATAACAACAACACATACAAACTTACATTGAGTGAACAATAACAACAACACATACACAACAACACAGACAAAGAAAGAGGAATTAAGCGATCATCAATGATGACGTTTAACAAGAATTGTACGTCAGCAACAAAATAGAAAATGAAAGAGGAAATGGAAGGATGTAGAAAAATCTATACAGTAGTTGTTGTTGTGAAGTTATTCAAATAAACTGCGTAGTAGAAATTTACGTTACAATTCAAATTCTTAAATTAACGGAATTCATCTAAATTAACTTAAATCTAA